>NW_014577457.1:127526-133103 GCF_000485595.1 Priapulus caudatus
GGCGACCCCTGCCCAGATTCCATGGACTGATTGCGTGGGAGAACACGAGCAGACGGAGATTGCTCGCTACCGACTCGTCCGACAGTACGTGAAAAATACGCCACTACTACGCTGGCTTTTTTCGTTTTGTTTTTCACTAATAGGCTAATGTAATACATTGATTTAGCATACCTAATATTTAAATTTTCCTAATATTGTTAACCCTATTCAAATACCTAATATTAACATCACAATTGTCGTGACAATCACATCGCTTTTAGTGGTTACAATTTGCTTCACATGAATGGTTGATATTACAGATAACGAGTGGTCCTTACACTGGTCATAGTATACGGGCCGCGTCTCGTCGAAACGATTTGTCCTTGCTACTTGCGATTGACAATCAGTGGCCAGTCCAGCTGTCAGCGTGTCATGCACACCGGCGAGAAAATGTTACCACGCTGCCACTGTTCCCGCGGTACGTTCTCACCATTTGTGTGTGTGTGTGTGTGTGTGTGTTGACTGTGTTGTGTGTGGTGTGTGTAGTGTGTGTGTGTGACGCTGTGTGTGTGTTGCGCGTGCGTGAGCCCGTGCGGTGGTTCACGTCGCGTGTGCGTGTGGCGTGGGCGTGTGCTGTGTGTGTGTGTCGGTTTGTAGTGCGTCGCAGGTGCGCGTGTCTGTGGCGTGCGTGCGCGTGTGCGTGTATGGTTTGTAGTGTGCGTGCCAGTGGCATATGTGCTCGCGCATTGCGCGTGGGCCTGTGAGCTGTGAGCGTGTGTTGCGCGTATAGTGTTTCGTTGCGCAACTATCTGTTAATCGATGACTAAATTTCTACCTGCGCTTTAAGATTCGCCTCAGAATTATATGTAAATTTAGCAGTCATAAGAAACGCTCGCCAGCCGACACCAAACTCACATAAACGGGCTAGTATATAAGTTGTTAACGTTTGATCTGAAATGTTTTCCAAGCGTGCACCTTTCACGCATAATTTCGGCCCGCAATCCTATACCAAGCGTTTCTCATTATAAGCCATGGACAATTGTCAGGCGCTCACACATTAATATAACCTAATGGAAGATATATAATATACTAATATATATATATCATATATATATATATATATATATGCAGGACGTGAAAAAAAAACAAAAAATGATTTATTTTCGAAAATATTCACTCCCTTGATGTATACACACACACGCTACGCCACGCACGCACGCACCGCACACGCCACGCACGCACGACCCACGGCACGCACACACACACACACACACACACATATATATCATATATATATTATATATATATATATACATTACACAACATATATATGATATATATACACGCACGCAGCGCACGCCGCACGCACAGCACGCACGCACGCACGCACGCACGCACGCCACGCACGCACAACACACACACACACACACACACAATACTATACCAACACACACACACACACACACACACAGCACAACACACACAACACAACACACACACACAACACACACACACACACACACAACACATATATATACTATATATATATACATACACACGCTATCAAACAATTCAGGATGTGAATAAAATTAACAGCTTTCACGGGTGCCAATGATAATCGTTCATCATTAATTTAGGCGACAAGTGCTAATGCGGTGACGATGATCCTTGTTGATGACTGTCCATGCACCGTCTACTTGATACAACAAACGGGACAGAAACACGGATGGTTTATTCCGTCCGGATGTCAACTTCACTGGAGACTACGACTGCCCCAGAACTGGTACGTGTACTACACTCATCTTATATACTATAAGAGCACTCTGGATAATCAACATGTTCTGCTGCTGCATCTATGACAAATACGACATACGCATATACGCTCTTTATATGACATTATTTGTCATAGGAAGATTCTTCCTATGACAAATATTTGGCGAGCCAACTTCGTTCGCTTTACAGGCTGAAATTCACTGCTGGCGTTCAAAATAGCGCTCCTAAACTCCTACGATGCGCACAAACATACAGCAATATTTGTCATAGAAAGAATCTTCCTATGACAAATAGTGTCATTAGGAGAGCGTATATGCGTATGTCATATTTGTCATCGATGCTAGCAGAACAGACTGCGGTAAATAGATGAAGAGATAATAGCAGGAGTAAATAATAATAACAATTGTGTGGGTTGCTGATTATTTACTCCTAACTATAGCTATCTTGGGGTCATAAATACCCATTATACTATCAGAGGTGAATTATAAAAAAAACAGATACGTTTTTTTTATTTACTACTGATGCTATCAGATGTCACGAGTATTGCACAACACTTCCTGTGCAAAGGATAGGACATTTTATACCTATACATGATGTCATAATTTATTTATGATATTTCCGAGAACGAAAAACAAATATATACTCGCTATTCGTGTTGCTTTAGTTCCGGGTGCGAGCTGCTATACTAGCATGAGATATCGCATCTAACATCGCTTAATAGGATAACATTTGATGTTTGTTGATATGGTATATCTATGCATCAGCTCCGCAAAGAACGACCGTCGTTTGATCTTGTTTTGTTGGTATGCTTGTTGATAACATTTGATAATTTTTCCAATCTTCCAGCACCTGCGAGGCAGGAGGTTGCTAACTGTGTAAATTTCCCGGAATATCCGTGTCGCGGTAAGCACGACTAAACCAGATCACTGCCAATTAAATTCACGAATGCTTAGTAATATATCAATTTGAAACCAGTAGCACTAATCAGTAATCCGTTGGTGTGTGTCAAGGTGCGCTTAGGGCTCATGGATATTGTGGGGAAGTATTATCAGGAAAGTCAGGCGAAATGGCTAAGTTTAACAGCAGATTAATTATACACTATGTGCTAGTTTTACGTGTCATCGCTAATGTCATGCAGTAAAAAATCACGAATTGTGTTTGATACGCAAGGTTTTTACCGATATTATATGGATTATATATATAAAAATAAATAAATAAAAATAATATAATTATTTATTTATTTATTTATTATATACGATACCCGCTATCTGTGATTATTTTACTCCTGTTAATGTTGTGATTAAACACTATGCTGCTAGTTTATGTGGCATTGCTAATCTGTGATTGCATGTCTGCATGCATGTCTGATGACAGTGGAGCTGCGATGCATGGACATCCTGGAGTCCGTGTCACGTGTCGTGCGCAGCCACTGTGCGCTTACTACACGTACAGATACAGAGAGTGTCCTGAGAGCATGCCGGACACGACACGAGGTGGACGCAGTGTCCGCCAATATCCCAATGCCCTAGTAAGTGCAATACCATTTAAAGGTGTAAATGACCTCAATGCCTCGACCTATCTCTCGCTCTCTCTCGCTCTCTCTCGCTCTCTCTCGCTCTCTCTCGCTCTCTCTCGCTCTCTTCTCGCTCTCTCTCTCTCTCCTCTCTCTCTCTCTCTCTATCTCCTATCTCTATCTCCTCTCTCTCTTCTCTCTTTCTCTCCACACATGCACACGCACATATGCGCACACACGCACACACACACACACACACACACACACACACAGGTCACAGACCACGCACCACGCGCACGCGCACACGCACACAGACACAACGCACGCACGCGCACGCGCACCGCGCACGCGCACGCGCACGCACACGCACACGCACACGCACACGCACACGCACACGGCACACGCACACGCTCACGCTCACGCACACGCACACGCACAGCACACGCACACGCACACGCACACGCACACGCACACCACACGCACACGCACACGCACACGCACAACACACACACACACACACACACACAACACACACACACACACACATACATACATAATACATACATACATACATACATACATTACATACTACATACATATATATATATATATATATATATATATATATATATATATATAAACGAAACAAAATTCGCCCACGCCCTATTCTAACAAAGTGAGCCACAGAACTTTAAAGCAGCATTATCTGCTGAAACTGGCACACGTTTATTTTTATAATCGCTAGACGAATTACATTCATAACGCACGTTCAAGATAAAATGTTGCCCGGTGACGACTCAACTGTGTCGTTGTATTCGCAGTGGACTGTTACTGGATGAACTGGTCGACGTGGTCTACATGTAGCGCCACCTGTGGCGGCGGAACGAAACAACGCTCCAGATGGTTTATGCCAGAGATGAATGGAGGAATTCCATGCACTGGATCGAGCAACGAAACTTACCCGTGCAACACCGACGAATGCCCGAGTGAGCCTTTGTAGAAATTATTATAGAACTATAGGAACTAAAACGGAAGAGAGTCGACTTCTGGCCACCGCCACAAAAAACCCACCGACCACAGCAATCATTTTTAGTATCATCTAGCAATATTTATCGGCTAGTGCGTATTTGCGGTTATGTTTCGTTTAGGGGGTAGTCTTAGGGTTAGCGGCAGAGCTAGGGTTAAGCACCGCAGAAGTAGTGTTACCAAACAAGGTAAACTAGAAACTAAGAAGTAGTATACAGAATACGAATGTGTCTCAGAATCACATTTCGATGATAGAGAGACTGAGTGCTTGTTTGTTCTTATCCAGCGACGGAATGTCCGTACGGACAGATCTACGACGAGTGTTACGCGGAGTGCAAATATAACTGCATGGATCTCTCGCAGACGACTTCTTGCCGCCACCCTCCATACTGCATTCCTAGATGTCGCTGCCCGGATGGCATGCTTCTCCATAACAACACGGTATTGAGCTAGCTTCCTACGCCGTCCCCTCCTTCTTTCTCCTGCTTCCTACCCTCTGCTTCTTATTAATCTTCTTCTTCTTCTTCTTCTTCTTCTTCTTCTTCTTCTTCTTCTCCTTTTTCGCCCCCTCCCACTTCTTCTTCTTCTTCTTCTTCTTCTTCTTCTTCTTCTTCTTCTTCTTCTTCTTCTTCTTCCCCTCCTCCTCTTCTTCTTCTTCTTCTTCTTCTTCGTCTTCTTCTTCCTCTTCTTCTTTTTTTCCTCCTTGATTGGTGTGTGTATCAATTAGCAGCATATGGAAAGCAACGGAATAATTGCATGATCATATTTTATACGCAGTGGCTACGCGTCCGGTCATCCATTACAAAGCTCATCACAGATTTCCAAATCCACGTCGCTATTAGTTAGTTTTTAAACCGTAGGATGATGAATCACGCGTCTCTGATTGGTACGTGCGGTCGAGGTTCTATCCCAGAAACCACCGCAGCCTACGCCCTACGCCCTACTTCTACCCTAACCCTAACCCTAACCCTAATTAAATTTAATTAACACTAATAAATTTAATTAAATTAAAAAAAAAAATTTAAATTAAATTGTTGTAAATAAATCATGTAAATATTTGCGTTAATTTGATAAAGAAAATAAAAAGATAGAAAAATAAAAAAAATAAACAAATGGGATTCGAACTAACGCACTACCAGCTATAGTCCAGACATTATGTGATAGGACCTCGGACAAATTGCAACAGAAAGTGTCTCAAGTGTCTTATGCTCTTGGAGGTGTCCACTATAACATATCAAAACTCTTAAGGAATCCTGGTGGTGGAAGGTTCCATGGCGGCCATTTTT
>NW_014577457.1:133128-137585 GCF_000485595.1 Priapulus caudatus
GAGAGCAAAAGCGAGAAAAGGTAGTACAGATATTGTACTACATATTGCAGACAAATTACTACAGATATTGTACTACATATTTCAGCCATATTGCATACGTATTCTACAATTTTTACTACATATTACTGCTACATATTGCAGCTATATTGTACTACATATTGCTACTACATATTGCAAACATATTACTACAGATATTGTACTACATATTTTAGCCATATTGCATACATATTGTACTACATATTGCTAGTACATATTGCAAACATATTACGACAGATATTACTACATCTATATTGCAAACATATTGCTACAGATATATTGTCGATTTAATATCAAATATCACCACGTTCACTCAGTAACGTATAAACACATGAATAAATGAATGACTATACCCGGTATCACTGTTATCAATTAATCAATCAATTAATTTATCAATTAATCAATCAATTAATTTATCAATTAATCAAATGGCGCATGCGGTCGCGATTAATAATTGATCGACAATAATCAATCAATGGTCGATGACGTGATTCGCATTCCGATGAGCTTGTAAATTAACCGTCGGCAATGACGTCATTTTTTACCGTTTCGCTTTCCTAGTGGGTGCGAGCGTGCGCGTGCGTGCGTGTCTGTATGCGTGTGTATGTGTATGTGTGCGTGCGTGTGTGTGTGTAGATAAACAAATAAATAAATATATATATATATATATAGAGAGAGAGAGAGAGAGAGAGAGAGAGAGAGAGAGAGAGAGAGAGAGAGAGAGAGAGAGAGAGAGAGAGAGAGAGAGAGAGAGAGAGAGAGAGAGAGAGAGAGAGAGAGAGAGAGAGAGAGAGAGAGAGAGAGAGAGAGAGAGAGAGAGAGAGAGAGAGAGAGAGAGAGAGAGAGAGAGAGAGAGAGAGAGAGAGAGAGAGAGGGAGAGAGAGAGAAAGAGAGAGAGATGGAGAGAGAGGGGGAAAGGAAAGAGAGAAAGAGAGAGAGAGAAAGAGAGGGGAAAATAAAGAGACGGGAAAATATAGAGTGAGAGAGAGAGAGACATATACATAGATATATATAGGATATATAGAGGAAATGCATATATTGTTATGTTATCGCATTGTGTAGAGAGCTGCACTATGACCGATTGGACTTCGTGGGGCCCTTGCTCACAGACATGCGATGGTGGCTATAGGGAGCGAACAAGAACAGTAGACACCCCGGCAAATAAGAACGGACAATGCAAAGACCCAATCGTGCAGAGAGAAACCTGTGGAGAAGACCCATGCGGTAAATCTACTCTACTATGAATAGTATTTAATAATAATAATAAGAAAGAAAGAAAGAAAGAAAGAAAGAAGAAAAATCAACATCATCATCATCATCATTAACATCATCATTATCACTTCCACTAAATTATCATATTATCATATGATTATACTATTATACACTCATACTATTACATTTGTCATCTTCATCATCTTGTACAATTAAGCGAGTTGTTGCGTTCAACGAGTGACCAGATAACTTACATCATGTGATAGCCTAATATTCCATCATTATCGCAGTTGATATCGTTATAAGAAGCTCCTATCTCCCTAGCCCGACAAGGCTGTGCGACTGATTGTCTATACAGGTCTTCTATATAGGAATATATATATATTCGTTTCTTGGAGCTACTATCTCCCTAGCATGCAGTGGTGCACTGTTTGCATTCAAACGGGAGTTTCTATAGCGTGCTGTCGCAGGATGAATTCGTGTGTGAATGACAAATTATTTTCGATGCCATGTAGGAGTGGATTGTCCGCCAGGATTAGAGTTTCATGATTGCGCTAACAAGTGTCCAGTGCTCTGCGAAGATCTGTCTCCAGACTACTCCGAATGTGTTTACAACGATACTGACTGTGTGCCGGGCTGTGTCTGCCCGTCTGGCATGGTAAGATTTCTCACAGTTAACTCCCCGATTGTATCTGTGAAGTGATACTATAGGCTCTTGAAGAGTAAAGAACAAGTATTATTTTCCATGTTATACGCCGCAGATGCGTATAGAATTTATAAAATGAATCACCGGGTGGTATACGCCACAGTGAATGCTTAAGAGAGTGTGTGTTACCAGTACTCTGAAAAAAGCTAGTGTGATTTTAACTTATATTCACTTAATTTTATTATCAATTAAACTTAATTTAAATTTTATTTATTATTTTGAGTAAATTTTATTCACTTATAGCAGATGCACAGAGCGAGCACGAGATCAAGAAACGCGCTCTTACGAGATGTTAATTGAACACACAAAATGTAAATTACGAAATACAAAAGTTATAATAGCATAGAAACTAGACGTGGAAGGGTGGGGGCTGATACGCCCTAGTTGCGATGTTTCAGGTGTCGCAGGCGGATGAGTGTGTACCGTACAGCGAGTGCTACTGCGCATGGAGTGAAGACTTCGTAGCGGCTGGCACAGTGCAACCGTTGGATAGTAACGGCAACCCTATAACCCGCTTCCCGCCCGGTTACGTCCTTAGCAAACGCTGCCTCGATTGGTAGGTCATGCATTGCGCGCGCTACCATAATAATAATAATAATAATAATGTTGTTGATGTTGATGATGACGATGATGATGATGATGATAATAATAATAATATTATAATAAATGAACAATAACAATAATAGTATAGGAAGTGACCATTTGTCACCCGCTGTTAAATTCTTGTTTAGTTATTTTTATAGCTTTTCCTATTTATAAATAACCAGCAGTTATGAAATCTATAACTAAAATATTTTTTTATACATGCGTACTGCTTTATAAATTTCGCACGTTTTTTCCCTAGTGGGCATAACACGAACCACGCTATCACGCATTCGCTGCATTCAATTTTATTCGATAATATACGTCAACTTAATTTATTAAGACTTATTTCATAGTCATTAATGTTTTTGTAATATAATCAGGAAGTACTTTGGGTAATTTCAGCACGTGTGTCGATGGTGAATTCCATTGCAATGGGCAGGACGACGATTGTGACGGTAAGCATTATCTACCCCTGAAGAGTAATTGTGGTATTATGTATGTATGTTATACAGATATATTATATTATATTATATTATATATATATATTAAATTGCATAATGTAATATATTATATTATATTATATTACATTATATTACATTTATTTATTCATTCATTGTAATATATCAGATGCAACTGGTGCAATGGTGTTCTAACTAGATGTTCTGCGTGATTCAGTTTTGCCACTCTGCGTTCACTCTCAGTATAGAGTAGTAGGCATATATGTATACTATAGTATAGTATATTATAGTACCCATAAAACGGGTTCTGCTTATAAGCGATTGTGGTGTACAACACGTGTTTCATTTCGCAGTGAATTGCGAGTGGGATGACTGGGTCGCTGGAGACTGCAGTGCGCCATGCGGACCGGGCACGAGGAATCACACGCGAGGTTACAGGACTCCTGCGTTATACGGTGGTAGCAACTGCACAGGAGATGATCTGATCACTGAAGATTGTAACGAAGGCCCATGCCGTAAGTAACACACGCACGCACGCACACGCGCGCACACACACACACACACACGCGCACACACACACACCCGCACGCGCACGCGCACGCACACGCACACGCACACGTACACGCACACGCATACACACACTTCGTTTCAAAGCTTATTACTTCGATTAAATTTAAATTTAAGAATGAATTTTATGATGAGGGAGAGAGAGAGAGAGAGAGAGAGAGAGAGAGAGAGAGAGAGAGAGAGAGTGTGAGGAGAGAGGAGGGAGAGAGAGAAAGTGAGAGAGAGAGAGAGAGAGAGCGAGAGATAGAGAGTGAGAGAGAGAGGGGGGAGAGAGCGAGAAAGAGAGAGAGCAGAGAGAGCAACAGTGAGGTTGGATGGGTAGAACAGCGAGCTTGGATTGGGTGACAGCGAAAATAGATGGTGGAAAAGTGACGATGATTTGGGGAGCAGTGAGGATGGGCAAGATAACACGAGGCGGGTGTTCGGATGTGCGCACAAACTCTCCCTCACTCTCTCGCTCTAGCTTCTCTCTCTCTCTCTCTCTCCGTCCGTTAGTCACTACTGAGTTATTACATCCTCTATGAGATAACACGTGAGAACAAAGCAGGTGGTGGGGGCACCCTGAGTTACAGCGCCCCCCGCGACGAACCTACCCACGCTGACACTCTACCGTTAGAGGTCGCTCGTCGTTCACTCACACGCGTTGTCGGCGCCGCCAGGGGCCGGTGACACCCACAGAGAAAGCTGTGACACCTGTTGCCCGCGTTAACAACACGGCTGCATGCTGAACGCGAGAGCCTTTAACGCGGTGGGAGACTTGTAAGGCCTTTTCACGTTAAAGGGGATTGTAAGGAGACTGGAGAGCTTTCCAGATAATAATACGCTACACACGCGTGCTCGTGATGGAGTGGCTAAGCATACTACTAGTACTGCTGCTGCTGCTGCTGCTGCTG
>NW_014577457.1:137595-140295 GCF_000485595.1 Priapulus caudatus
GAGAGAGAGAGAGAGAGAGAGAGAGAGATGGAGAGAGACAGAGAGGGGGGAAGGAGAGAGGGAGAGAGAGAGAGAGGGAGAGAGAGAAAGAGAGAGAGAAAAAGAGGGGAAAAGAAAGAGACGGGGAAATATAGAGTGAGAGAGAGAGAGACATATACATAGATGTACATAGGATATATAGAGGAAATGCATATATTGTTATGTTATTTCATTGTGTAGAGAGCTGCACTATGACCGATTGGACTTCGTGGGGCCCTTGCTCACAGACATGCGACGGTGGCTATAGGGAGCAAACGAGAACAGTGAACACCCCGGCAAATAAGAACGGAAAATGCAAAGACCCAATCGTGAAGAGAGAAACCTGTGGAGAAGACCCATGCGGTAAATCCACTATATATGAATAGTATTTAATAATAATAACAAGAAGAAGAAGAAGAAGGAAAAAAGAAAGAAGAAAAATCAACATCATCATCATCATCATTATTATTATCATCATCATCATTATCATCGTCATCATCATCATCATCATCATCATAATCATTAACATCATCATTATCAATTTCACTATTATCATATTATCATATGATTATACTCATACTATTACATTTGTCATCTTCATCATCTTGTACAATTAAGCGAGTTGTTGCGTTCAACGAGTGACCAGATAACTTACATCATGTGATAGCCTAATATTCCATCATTATCGCAGTTGATATCGTTATAAGAAGCTCCTATCTCCCTGGCCCGACGAGGCTGTGCGACTGATTGTCTATACAGGTCTTCTATATAGGAATATATATATATTCGTTTTTTGGAGCTACTATCTCCCTAGCATGCAATGGTGCACTGTTTGCATTCTAACGGGAGTTTCTATAGCGTGCTGTCGCAGGATGAATTCGTGTGTGAATGACAAATTATTTTCGATGCCATGTAGGAGTGGATTGTCCGCCAGGATTAGAGTTTCATGCTTGCGCTAACAAGTGTCCAGTGCTCTGCGAAGATCTGTCTCCAGACTACTCCGAATGTGTGTACAACGATACTGACTGTGTGCCGGGCTGTGTCTGCCCGTCTGGCATGGTAAGATTTCTCACAGTTAACTCCCCGATGGTATCTGTGAAGTGATGCTATATAACTATAGGCTCTTGAAGAGTAAAAAACAAGTACTATTTTACATGTTAAACGCCGCAGATACGTTTAGAATTCATAAAATAAATCACCGGGTGGTATACGCCACAGTGAATGCTTAGGAGAGTGTGTGTTACCGGTACTCTGAAAAAAGCTAGTGTAATTTTAACTTATATTCACTTAATTATATTAACAATTAAACTTAATTTAAATTTTATTTATTATTTTTAGTAAAATTTATTCACTTATAGCAGATGCACAGAGCGAGCACGAGATTAAGAAACGTGCTCTTACGAGATGTTAATTGAACACACAAAATATAAATTACGAAATACGAAAGTTATACGAGCATAGAAACTAGGCGTGGATGGGTGGGGGCTGATACGCCCTAGTTGCGATGTTTCAGGCGTCGCAGGCGGGTGAGTGTATACCGTACAGCGAGTGCTACTGCGCATGGAGTGAAGACTTCGTAGCGGCTGGCACAGTGCGACCGTTGGATAGTAACGGCAACCCTATAACCAGCTTCCCGCCCGGTTACGTCCTTAGCAAACGCTGCCTCGATTGGTAGGTCATGCATTGCGCGCGCTACAATAATAATAATAATAATAATAATGTTGNTAATGTCTCTTACCATCTAATATTAACGCACAGTTGCATTTTATTCCGCGGCTATTACTATAAGTAGAAGTAGTAGTAAAAAGAGTAGAAATAGTAAGAGTAAAAAAACGGATTTCATTGTGCGACTGTTACAACCACGGTCGGGCAGTAATTGTTTAATTAAATATTAATTAATTGTTTATTTAATTAATTAATAATTGGTTAATTAATTAATTAATTAATTAATCGTCTGCATTTCAATTTAAGTGTATGTGAGTCGGGCGTACTCAACTGCTCTACGGATGCCTGTTCGGACTGGACACCGTGGGGGCCGTGGTCGTCTTGTTCAGTAACATGTGATGCAGGCGTTCGCACGCGACACAGATCTTGTCATCCCTCCAACAACCCGGCAGATTGCTTGGGAAGCAGCATCGATACGAGAGGCTGCAATGGAAACCCGCCATGCAAAGGTTAGATACGATCAGGAGTGGATCATAGAGAATCTAGTATCCACTCCTGATACGATTGGGATTGTCTGTTTGTCCGGTAGATGTGAGTGCAGAGCACAGTGGGGGAGAGTGGTTGGTCGGGTCCCGAAATTGGAACACTAACAACTTTATCGGCTGTTATGGAAAACTACCTTTGCGTGTTCTAATGTTTGCTGTTAATGTAGCAATATAACATGACACTTTCTTCTGCAACAATCCTGGTTCATCCTGGTGCAATCTTGGTGCAATCCTGGTGCAATCCTGGTGCAATCCTGGTGCAACAATATGGTCATAAACGTTATCTCCGCTCGCGTGCGTGCGTGCGTGCGTGTGTGTGTGCGTGCGTTTGCGCGTGCGTGTGCGTGTGCGTGTGCGTGTGCATGTGCGTATGTGTGTGCGAGTATGTGTGTGTGTGTGTGTGTGTGTGTGTGTGTGTGTGTTCGTGTGCGTGTGCGTGTGCATGTGTGTGTGTGGTGGGTTTGTGTGTGTG
>NW_014577457.1:141212-155522 GCF_000485595.1 Priapulus caudatus
ATTATGTCCCGTATTATGCCCGTACAAACGTCCGGATTATGCCCGTACAAACGTCAGTCTAGCACATATGCCGTCCGATAAAGGCGCCACTACGCTATATACACACCATCACCACCATCACGTCGTGAGTTTTACCATAACTTTATTCAGTTGCCGTTTGTCCTTTACAGGTGAAATGACCAGTGTTATTATTGCATTCCTTCATATTTATAGAACTAGTCTACTATATACCATAGATATATACAACACATATCTATATATATATATATATATCTGATGTTGTATATATCTATGTATATACCTAGTACCTACTACTAGTACTAGGGCTATACTACTAGTATAGCTACTACCCTATACCCCCCCCCAATACTACTACTACTACTACTAGTACTAGTACTAGTTACTACTACTACTATTACTAGTACTACTACTAGTTACTACTACTAAGTACTAGTACTACTACTAGTTACTACTACTAGTACTAGTACTACTAGACTACTAGTACTCCTACTACTAATTACTACTATAGTACTACAGCTACTACTACTAGTACTAATACTATATATAGTATAGTACTAGAGCTAGTACTACTACTAGCTCCAAGAAACGGTCTTTGCTAGGGTTAGAATACCTCTATACTATTACTAGACAGGGGCGGATCCAGAGGGGGGGTCGAGGGGGTCCGGACCCCCCCCCTTTTTACCACAAAAAAAGGGAAAAAGCATACACACACGCACGCACGCACGCACGCACGCGCGCGCACACACACATGTACACTTCTCTTATATTGTCTCCATAAAAAAATATTGTTTAGCGCTAGTTTATCTGATAAAGATTTACTTATATATATGTAAATTCGTTATAAAAACCTAGAAATGGGCAAATAGGGGTCCGCAGGCGTCCGGCGGACCGGATCTGATGAATTCTAGGACGCTATCGTAAACAGCAGAAAGATTCTTGATGAGAACGAAGTTGCTCAGGCAGCATCCAAACGTCCAACTATACAGTGGCACAAGATTTTCATATATATTGTAATAGGTGTAGTTATTATCGCAGTCTTATACTACTGCTGTGCTCCCCAACATTTGCTCCCGAACCTCTGTGTTATGCGCACATCCCATATACCTATCACCCCCATTGTTAAACCCATCCAAGCCGCAGCTAAACCCGTATGCCAGGCTGTTACAGCCACAATCCCATTTATAACACAGCGTCTATCTCCTGCACTCCACCACGAGTCCCTACCACAAGACATCCCAGTACCTCGCACTCACTCACACCCTTTGGAACGTGATGAAGATGAGGATGCAATAGAGTTGAAACCACTGCAGCACGTGAAGTAGTATGCATACACAAGTGAGGTGCATGATCACTCACAGACGTAGGAGCCTTCCATAACCTACTAAATTACGTTGCCCATGTATATTAACAATAGCAATATGTAACTGTAGAAATAGACTAACAATGTCAAGCTTTGAATATATAAAAACCCATCTACTTGACTAATGATATTGGTTACACTGTATGGCATGTCATCTAACTGTACCCTCTCGAGCATCAGCAACGACAATATGACACCAGGCAGCAGCAACGAAGAGACTCATGCAGCCTTTGCAACATCAGCGGATGTTTGCAGACATGTCGAACGGCCGCACGGACCACAACTACCTGGCCAGGCCACCGACCACCTGTCGGCCACTACATCTGTGGGCCATTTGAAGGCTACCAGGCACCTCGGCCACTGA
Source organism: Priapulus caudatus (assembly GCF_000485595.1). Lineage (NCBI taxonomy): Eukaryota > Metazoa > Priapulida > Priapulimorpha > Priapulimorphida > Priapulidae > Priapulus > Priapulus caudatus. The sequence goes on from NW_014577457.1 coordinate 142,958, forward strand.
CCATATGGCTTCACCAGAGGATACCATTGATTGCACCAACCATAAGCGGGACATGAGGGATGCCCAGCCATGCCCAACGTCATCTGGGGCTGGCCAGTACAACCCCATCCCCACCTACTCCCCCACTCCACCACTATGGACCACTCCACCACTATGGAGCCTCTGCAACGACATGCATTTATCACAACGGAAGAACGCACAACGAACAACGGACAATGAAAGGACGACGGACTCCAGGACTCAAGGACCCAGGACCCAGGACCAAGGGCCAAGGATGCGCGACTAACCCTCGTCATTGTACGCGAATATAGGCATGTTACACGACTAATCACATGACTTTAGCGCAAGTAATTATTATATGTTTTTACATAATATTTGTGAACGGTTAAATTTTTTTTCGCAAGGTAATGGTAATAGACCTGCTATACAATGACGATCACAAAAACATACACCAGTATGACTAGCTTTCAACTTTTATTATATTAGGCGCGTTCACACACAAGAAAAACCGCGCTGCTCAGCTCACTAATATCGGAGCTAATAGTGAGCTGATTGTGTCGTTGTTCACACAGGCGGAAATAGCTCGCTAATCGCCGCGGTGCAAATATCACGCCGCGGTGCAAATAAGTGAGCTGATTCCAAATTAGCCCAGTCGGAAGTGGTCTTAGGAGCGGGCTTTTTAGAGCGCGATTTAGTGAGCTAATTGCGTTCACACTTGTAAAAAGCTCAGTTTTTCGAGCGAGCTACAAAAACCGGGTTTTGCAGCCCACTAATTCGCGCCAGTGTGAACGCACCTATTAGGTGCGTTCACACTGGCGCGAATTAGTGGGCTGCAAATCCCGGTTTTTGTAGCTCACTAAAAAAACTGAGCTATTTACCAGTGTGAACGCAATTAGCTCATTAAATCGGGCTCCAAAAATAGACCACTTCTGACTGGGCTAATTTGGAATCAGCTCGCTTATTTGTGTGTGAACGCTGTACCCGGTACGTTCTATCCCAGCATTCCAAGCGATCGTATCAACATTCGGCAGTGAGCGGTGCTAGTGCTCGTACTGACGACGTACGTGCTTGGCCGTTTTGGCATGTTTCAAGAAAAGATGCAGTCTTGACTCTGTACTAACAATCACTTACTAACTGTACTAACTAACTAACTGTACTGTACTAACTGTACTTATAATAACAACTGTATTATAGCGTAAATACGATGTGTTTACGTAAATGCGTGCAGACGTAGAGTAGCATACGGTAATTATCTCTGCAGCGTGTGATGAAAATGAGGTATGGCAGAAAAATGGCGTATCATACTGTCGCACGTGTGAGAACTACTACAACCAGAACCCCGGCAAATGTAGCCGGTATACGGGTTGCCACTGCGTGGAGGGCATGATACGACACGAAAATGGAACGTGCCTTAACGCTACAGACGCATGCGAATGCATCGACGACCAAGGCCGAACGCAAAACGTGAATAAATATCCTCGAAATCTGCGAATTCACAATCTCTACAAATATATCCGCCATTTAGCCACCTCATTGTTGTAAACTTTGTAACCTGTCACTCCGTTCGATGATTTATGTATACATAGGAACATTTGCGTATTAGCCTATATCCCCTTGTAAAAGAAAGGAGACAATTACATTTGTGTGCCACAGTTGTGGTACTCCATGTTCCTACAGTTTAATTACACGATTTTCAATTACACACACACGCACACGCATGCACGCACGCACGCACACACACACACACACGCACGCACACGCACACACACAACACACACACACCACACACACACACACACACACGACACACACACACAGACACGCTAACATAACGCATATATATTTTACGGTTATCGTAGGGCAAACGTCGCGTGGTGAGCGCCGACAACTGTGACGACTTGTACATGCCTGAGCGTGTCGTCGCATGCGCCCGTTGATTCGTCCGCCTCTAGAGTGTCCCGAGGGATGGGAGCATCACTACAGACCTGGAGCGTGCTGCCCGCGCTGCAAGAAAACCCGTCGTATCTCCACAACACCGGTATAAAGACCAGTGTGAAGATAAACGCCCAGCCTGCTGATATATATATATATATATAATATAATATAATATAGTTTATTATATATATTATATAATATACTAATATTATATATATATATATATATATATATATATATATATATATATATATATATATATAATATAATAGTATACTAGAAAGGTACCCGTCTAATGGACCGGTGTTGGGTTGATGTAAATGATCTAGGCGGTAGTCAATAAGGGCAAATCTGGGGAAAATGAGAAATTTCCGCTATCAGTGCGTGTGTTTGTAGCGACGTACATTGATAAACAACCCGCTATACCATTACAAATCAGAAACACACACTAAAACAGTATGTGTGTAAACAGTATACCGCAGCGCGGGAAGAAGCAGTGCCAACACTCATTTATTGTATCCGCGATTTCTAATCATCTAAAAATATTATCACAATCACTATTTCGCTCACCATTAATCATTAATCATTAATTAACTAATTAAACAATGAGTAATTATTCCGCCCCCGCACAGCCGAGAAGCCGACATGTCGGATGCAGAACATCACCCGCACGGTGACGGACTCTGCCGGATGCTCGGCTAACGGTGTCACGGTGAGCATGTGCGTCGGCTCGTGTCCCTCTCACGAGATCCCGCTCTGGTTCGACATCAATACGACCGAGAAGGACTGTAAGTGTTGCACGGGACTGAAGAGGCGCGAGCGCGTCGACATGATATGCAAGGACGGCACGCCGAAGACGGTGGAGTTCAACCAGATGCTGACATGCGAGTGCCAGATCTGCTCAAGTAAGTAGCCTCGAATTCTGTAACGCCCCCCCCCCGTATCATTAATATTGATCTATCTATTGATCTATCTATCGATTGATCTATCTATCTATCTGTCTGTATATATATATATACATATATACATACATACATATATATATATATATATAATAGTGTGTGTCTTGTTGCTGTATAGCCTAATGGAGAAACATATTCCCGAAAACTCACTAATTAAAATTTGACACCTCATTCTATTGTTTTCAATATTCATTTTTTTTCCTCTCTCTCTCTCTCTCTCTCTCTCTCACCCCCGGACCGCGCCCTCACATCATCGTCCTCATCCCCCCTCCGCCCTCCGCTCCTCCCTCTCCCTTCTCTCTCGATCTCTATATATATATATATGATATCATATATATAAATGTATTTTAGTGGCATCAAGTTGATAAATCGTTGAAATTCCATTGGATAAACGGCAGCAGGCACATGAAGCAATAGGGCCCGCCTAGGGCGGGCCCACTATTGCTTGCGGCTGACGGCATTGCTTATTAATAACGCACGTTGTGTTCACTGTCACGAATCTCCTGCGGTCCCTGGGCAGCCCACGGCAATGAGTTTCGAACGGGGCGGTTGTGTTTGTTTGTTCGAAAAACGGTTCTTTTGTTTACATCGAATGCATACAAACCGGCAAATTAAGGGATATAAAATGAAGGTAATATAAGTATGAAAAAGTAGATTGCAATAGTCATGTGATGCAGCTAGTGTAAAAAACAATTATATGCTGTTTGTTGGGGCAACTAATCTCTCATAAGTTGTTGCTTTTGAGAGAAAATACGTGGCCTCGCTAACCGCTCGGGCACCTATTCCCTTCCCTCAGCAAACACTAGAGAGCATAGTGCCCCCAACAGGCAAGCATTAAAATGATATTAAATAACGGTTTGAAATCTAAAACTTAAAATATAAGCGAATTCTGTGAATAATCACGAATGTAATTATGTGTTTAATAACAAATAACAGAATCTGCTAAGACTAATGTGTCCTTTTGTTATAGTAGGTATACATAGCGCGTTCAACACACAGAAAAAACCGCGATGGCTAATCGCGATGAAATACCGAGATAATTGAGTCGTTGTTTTTCACACAGCGAATGAATCCGGCTATATATCCGCGCGACGAAATAAAATTCTATTAATAGAACTGCGCAATGGCTTCAGCTTTGCCGAATGAATGCTCACTTGCTGCGCATGCACCACTTGCTTGACAACTCGCACAAGTTGGAATGATGGAAGAAAATACCGGGTATTATTTTGCAGCGAGCAGTGAACAAGACAACGCAAAGTAATCGCAGCCTAACATTCAAATAATCGGCGCAAGCAAAAGATGCGATTTGGAGGCGCGGGATTGGCTGATCGCGAATTAATTAGTAGGTATTTATTGCGTTCACACTTGTAAATAATCTCGGTATTTCGAAGTCGCGGATAGCAAAAACCGGAATTTTGCAGAATCCGCGCTTATTTCGCCGCACAGTGTGATACGCGCTATTGTGCTTGCGTATAACTGACGTAGTTTGTTGTACTGCAAGGGCAGGCCGCTGAGTAACTACTACGTTGATGGATTCACCGGTGGATACGAAGGACCGTCGTAGACAAACGATGAATCAACATCATCACCATGGAAACAACCTCGTTGGACTAAGATATAACGGATCATCGAACCCAAAGGAACGCCAGTCATTGTGGATTACGAGAATAACGGATATTAATCTCTAAAACCACGTGATTGCACAACAGGTCGGACTTAATTATTTATAATAGCAGAACTTTCTCTTCGTTGTCGTGAGTCCGATTCTATATGCGCATAAATATTATAATTGTCACTGTATAGTACAATACCGCAGTCACTATCGGCAGCAACACTATTGGAAAAAATAATGTATGAAATATTATATATATATAAATTATTTATCTATTGCAAAATGAAATGATCTTGCTTGATGTTTATTTGTTTGTTTGTTATGCATGCTCGTTGAAATGGCGATCATGCTTCGATGGTCCCGACAAACGCGCAGCCACGATCTACTACCAACATTCACGAATTAAAACATATATATAAATATATATATATATATATATATATAAAAATATATATATATATATAATATATAATAGATATATATATCATTATATACTTATTGCAAGTAAACAATTGTCCCTGATCAGATAGTCCAAGGCCCAGCATCTGTCCTATATATATGTTCTGTAAATGTGTGAGTACGGATGCAAACTAACTATGTTAAACAGAGCGGGACGATGGCAATCTTTCAACAGTATCATAAATTTACAGAAAAAAAAAAAAAAAGATGTGATTGACGGTTTATAATTAAAGATATCTTTATTTTGAGGATTGTCGTTACTGTGTGGGTATTGTCATAAAATACTTCATTTTTATTTATTTTTTAAATATAGTTTAATAATATAATTTTTAACATTCATAACATTTAATATAGAGTGAGATAAGAATCCAGGTAGCTCTTGGTACCCAACCTAATAGATATACATGATTTCCTTGGCTGAAATCTGCCACCACGACAGCCTGGTAGCGTTAGTTTTTTGTTTGATGGAATTACCACCTAGGTTAGACCATTTCTGTATTTCTATATGGTTAATATATACTTTTTGCGGGTATGAGCTTTAACTTATAACTAACACGATAGATGATGCTCATGACATGCAGGCCATTAGCATGTCTCCAGGCGAGTTAGATGAGGAGGCAGGGTCCCTGATGTCGCACACTCAGATCTAAGTAAAATGATTGAGAGAAATTATTGTAGATTAGCCCTACGAGCACACACACCCGCGAATGTTGCACTCTGTAAAATAGCGGTATAGCGCATGCGCATCACACCACTCTAGCCAAAAATTATATTAAGCTGCGACGTAACAATGTTAGCCTTCTTTCCAAAAGAATTAGAAATATACAAATAGCTTAGGAATATAAAAAACCTTTATATCCCATGTCTAAATTTATAACTGATGCGCGGATTTTGACACGATGAGCTAATAATTATGATATAATAGTCAAATCAAAAACTCGCTTATAAGTGTGATGAGAATGCCACTGCCTCAGTAATTGCGAGCCAGTACAGACGCAATAATACTACCTTAAGTTACAAAAACACGAATACACAATTTAAATACAAAATTTTAAAGTTTAATATTATTTTATAATACTATTAAAATTTGAGCTGGTGTAGCAATTCAACTATATACGTACGTGGCCGAGTTCTCTGTGCGCATCGAAGAACACAATGGCTGCTATAGATTTTACCATCAGTGCCGCAGACAGGAGCGTATATCAGCGTAGGGGCACATACACAGACATGCGGCTCATTATTCCCACACCTGCCCTGGGACAGCTGGTAGAGAGCTGGAAGCACGGTTGAATAGAACGATTTCGACAAGTTTTACCTTATTTCCTTCTTACAAGATGCGCGCCTTATACCCGCCTACCGCAAGATGCGCGCCTTACCTCCACAATAAAGTTTTATTGTGCAGTTAATATTGCCATAGTTCGAATTCTGTAGATTCGATACGACTGAATACTGTCGTTCAGCCAATAAATTAAACACTGCGTGAACTTAATTAATTCAGCAATGTTAACTAAATCATGTTATGGATAAATTATTCGTATACATGTGGTCCATGATGTCAATCCAAAAGTTCGACTCGTCTAATTTAAGATGAGATTTACGGTGTTTTTTTGTACTTCGTATAAACGCATTGATGTAGTAGCTAGCATGCTACACTATACGGAGAAGCGCCATATAATGATTTAATTTACATTGCTGACCGAAATCCTTAAAGCTAGTTGCTTAAGGCTAGTTGCTTAAGGGTAGTTGCTTAAGGCTAGTTGCTTAAGGCTAGTTGCTTAAGGCTAATTGCTTAAAGCTAGTTGCTTAAGGCTAGTTGCTTAAGACTAGTTGCTTAAGGATAGTTGCTTAAGACTAGTTGCTTAGGGTTTGTAAGGGTAGTTGCTTAAGGCTAGTTTCTTAAAGCTATAGTTGCTTAAGGCTAGTTGCTTAAGGCTAGTTGCTTAAGGCTAGTTGCTTAAGACTAGTTGCTTAAGGATTGTTGCTTAAGACTAGTTGCTTAGGGTTTGTAAGGCTAGTTGCTTAAGGCTAGTTGCTTAAAGCTAGTTGCTTAAGACTAGTTGCTTAAGGATCGTTGCTTAAGACTAGTTGCTTAGGGTTTGTAAGGCTAGTTGCTTAAGGCTAGTTGCTTAAAGCTAGTTGCTTAAGACTAGTTGCTTAGGGTTTGTAAGGGTAGTTGCTGGTATCGACTCTGAACCATTCATGCTTTGACATACTTACACTCTAGCTTACACATACACTTACACTCTCATGTTTTATTTTTATCTTCATTTATAATAATGATAACTACACCAACACCCTGTACATTTTTATGCTCTACTGTCTACCTTATATAGATAATATATATATATATATAAGTAGCAGCCTCACCTGAATCACGTCTCTGTGCACATCGTAGCTGGCAGCTGCTGCTGTAGGTGATACTGTCACTGCCGCAAACAGGGTCGTATGGAGTCGTACAAATACATTCTTCGTGGGGAGGATTTACTGAGCATGCTCCGCGACTAACTTGGTAAAGCCCTCGAAACAAAAAATGGACCAAGTTTGCTTTAAACGTCATTCATATCACGAGTGCAAATGGCGCGTGCTGTGTATGCACGAGAAAAAAAATACTTTACTATTTTTCCATTCTTTTGCGTCATACCGGAATTTGTTCTCGTTGCGCACTGCAGTTCGCATTCGTTGCCATATGTTCTTTCATCGCTTCCACAGACTGGGTCGTAGTTATCAGTGCAAACACAACCTTGATTACTGTCGCATACTCCATCGTAATCCTTGTACAGACCTGAAAATAATAAAGCAACAATGTATTTATGTTGTGACAGTTATGTACACGCTACAATGTATTAATCCATTTATCACAGAATTATATATAAGAATCTGACATATATTTATACTAACTATCAACCTTACCTGTATTATATCTCTTGGCACATGTCAGTTTACAATCGTTGCTGTATGTTTTGCCATCGCTTCCACAGACAGGATTGTAGTTCTTAGGGCATGAGCAGCCTTGGTTATTGCCACATGCTCCGTCGTGATCCTTATACAGGCCTGAGGAAAAGTAAAGTTGACAATCAATGATGCATTATGCGCCACGTTCTTCGACCTCATGATTCTATCGAACGTTTCTTGTCAGTCAAATGTGAATTTAATACCTGTGCATGCAAAGCCTAAAAGCTGTTAAAGCGGAGTTAGAGAATGCGTGGTACTAGATTCGAAAAATCGACGACTAATAAGAGTCAGTATTACAATGGGCCGTTGACCACTGCGTATAGAGATAGCGTTGTAGCATAAATTATGTTCTGTATTCTAGGTATTAACATATGTTTTCTTTGTGAGATATTGTGAGTCGCCGAAGCTGCATTCACGAGAGAGCACGATTCGAATTGACTGATATCCCTACCACCATCGTTGTAAGCGTTAAAATGGTGCGTTTGACCAGCGCGTATGTTACGAAATGTGATTTGTATTCTGTTTAGTTTAGTTTTCTGTCATATTTGTGTGCTAACCCCTGTTCCTTTGTCTCGAGATCCATCGACACGTACTGACGGAAGAGTCGAACGTGTACAATCTCAGCAGATCGACAGCTTGTGCACTACTATCGTCGCATCATGTTGTAAGTATATCGTAGTTCTTATAAATAGCTACGGAGGTAATGTCTGCATATTTCTGTGTTTTCTCATGCGATTGCATGCTCATGCATATTTTGGCCGAGCGTATGCCGTATACTATATGATATCGTGGATATCAAGCCTTTATTTATGTTACTCATCACGCCACTGCCTTTACTGCCTGTCGGCCTCTCTGTCAAATTTGTCTTTCATTTTCACTCGTTCCCCTCCTTGGTCTAACCATATCACTGTTTTCGTCATGGCGAACCATAATCCTCCACCGTGTCCCTACCCGAAACATCTGCGTACCGTTATTCCTTTGTTCAACCCTCAACCTAGGCCGCTATATGTCATGAGAGGCACAACCCTGCTACACCTTTGTTCATAACACCTCCTCACACCATCACACCAATTATCCACGCCATAAGTCTTTCACGTCACGCACAAATTCCGCACCCCGTCTTTCGTCAACACCCATGCCCTCCAATTCTTCAAGCACGTTGCATAATCGCCCTTACACACCATCCCGCGGCCGCACACATTCTCACGCCGTATGCGAGCCGCTAATGTCCACCCTATTGTGTCGGTCGACACGGCCACACCAGCTATCAGCACACAAGCAAAACCGGTCTGTGAGAGCTCGATGGGGCCGGGCGTGATTGACAATGCATCGTTTAACGAGCTCGCGCACAGTGAAACAAGGCTAGCAACCCGCCTTGTTACCTCGCATGTTTATGAAGATGATATGATGATAGTATGAGAAGATGATATGATATGATAAGATGATAAGATGATAAGATGATAAGATGATAAGATGATAAGATGAAGCCACAAAGGGAGCCACACCTACCGCGAGTTCGTCCACAAAGCCTACAAGGAGGCAGCCACCGCGACAAGCAACGCTTGCGTACCCTATGATGAGGGACACCTACACATCCGATCACGACTCGGATTCCGAGAATGAAGCCATAACTGAAGCCAGCAAGGAAGCCACACCTAGGGAGCGTGCAACGACAAAGGCCACTGGAAAGCAGCCACTGCGACAGGCAACGCTAGCCTATCCTACGATGAGCGACACCTACTTCCACAGTGAGGATTCTGATGCGGATGATGAAGCCATTCGGCCAAGACAAAGGGCTTAGCAAGGTTAGTACCAGCGCAGTTGCAGTAATCATCTACGTCAAGCGCCCACTTGGAGACCTCTGATCAAGGACTACTTGAGTGGGAAGGCGAGGCAAGCAACAAGCGACAGGCAATGATGTCTTGAGGATCCAAGACATTATTGACAGCCACGCTACACATAATGAGATCTACGCACGTGGCAGACAATACGACCGAGTCCAGATGAATGCGTATCCACCCACAACTAACCTACCACAAAGATAACATTGTTATAACGGCGTCACTGCTAATATAGACCAGTGATAGATAGTTAGCCAACAAAAAACTCCTAATAACCTGCCGCTGATCAGGCGCGCGCAGAGCGCAAGGGGAGTGGGCTCAACTTCGATGTGTCTGAGCGAGCGTATACTAAACAATGTTGTCTTTCAGTTGCCCATATCCTATGTCCACCTACACCATTGTACAGCCCACCTTTCAAACGGGTTTACAGCCCATCTCCAACGCGACCCCTTCCTTCCGCCACGATTGATGATGATGGAGCAAATCGAAGGTTGCTTGCTCACCTGCTTGCGAGCGCCAATAATAACGATAAAGTTGAGATGAAACTAAGAATTATGTTAAGAAGTCTGCAGACTAGAACACACCGTAGTTATAAGGACAATGATGTACGTGCGATGTATTGTGTCACTAGGTAATTAACAAACACATATTTGTATCACGCACCATGTAGGTACACTGTATGATTCACGATAATGCACTATATGTATTCACTATATTACACTGTATGTTTCACGTGTGACACACTCTATGTTACACCATGTTTAGCACAATATTTGCTACGACGCACTAACTCACATATTTTAAATGCATTGTTTATTGTTTTAAGCACGCTATTGTCAAGTGCCACTAATCACCGTTGTATTTACATGTCGCAGTATATATGTTAACCTATCCTCTTTTGAGCACCTTCAGTCACTACCAGCACCATCATGATGGAGGGATGCAGCACCAACGTTTGGCCTACCGACGAAGACGACACGATATTGTGGGACAATAGCGACATCGGCGAACCACCTCATATATCGACAGTTACGTAGCTCGCCGCCCCAACCAGGAGCCGAGGTCACAAGGAGAGCCACCGCACAAACGATTCTGTGCGAGTCAGTTCACCCTACCCGCAAACGGGGTGCCGACCGCCACGACGACAACCACAACAACGACCACGACGCCAGCGAAGATGACGACGACGAGGATGACTTTTACAACTAGGACCCGAAGCCCAGTTGAGCCCCGCCAGTGCCCATTGACAATTGGGATTAGGCTACAACAACAATGATCACGAGACGACGACCACCACAGCGACGACACGGACCCCACACCAACGGACCAAGAGGACGACGGCGACTACGCTAGATTGTTTATTATTATATAACAGAAAATAATGATTTTAATAGAATATAAAATAAAATAAAAATCCATTGTTAGTTAAATTAAATTTTAGTTAATTTAGTTAAGTAAAATTAGGTGAAGGTTTTTTTTAAGTAACAAAATAAAAATGAAATAGCATAATGCATAGCCATAAAGAAACAAAATAGAGAAAGCATATATAATAGAGAAAAGTAGAGTTTAGATGCACAGATAATTTAGTCTTTCCGGTTACAAAACAAAACAAACATTTTAAAATAAAAGACGTATTTTAGTCAACGCATCAATACAGTTACGGAAGTTGGTCGCCGCAGTGCTACGGCTCCCAACTTGTCATATGGGGAGGGAGTAATGTAATGCAGAAATAATAATAATGAGTAAGGTAATACGGAATATTAATAATAAGAAAAGCAGAGGGATAAGACCAGCTCTTTGTCTTAGAAACACGCACGTGTGTAGCTAGACTTAGCCCGCAGCACGTAATTGGGCTGGTCGTAAAAGGGGTGTGACCACGACCCACACCAGCAGCCAATAGAAGCACTTGTCCTGTGGACACGCGTGAACAGAGATTAACGGCGCGTAGCCAGCCAATACCAGCGCACGGATAGTAGCACGCTTGACCAGCGCTCCCTCGACCAATGGCAGCGCGTTGGTTAGGACAATGACGAACGCGTCACTACTTAAAGCGCTGTTTTATGAAATTAGGATCTCTCTACGTATTTGCATTTTAGTCTACGAACGTGTCATGTATAGTATTACTGCTTTCACCGCTGACGATCGCAACGATAGATATGTAAGTGCAGGCTATGTCGCGTAACCTTCTGTATACGTTCGGTTCATTACATGGACACCTAGTGTAGAGATTTCGGTTACACCGAAGACTCTATTTACAAACCACAACACACGACAGGGCGCGGCCATTTTTGAATAACTGAAAACCTGAATCGGAACACGAAGTTATTCCACTTGAAAAAATTAATACGCGAAATCAAATAAGGGAAAAATCGAGCCATAATAAAATACAGGTTAAAAAGCTAATGAGTAAATAAGTAAAACGATAATTAGAATAGAATACAAATGGAAAATTACTCGGCTAGGACAGCTGACGCAACAGGTCTAAATGCGGAGCATAATGTAAACACACGGCCGTAAACACACGTGCTGGGGAACACTCCTGCTTGTTGCTAGGAGAAGGGGGTGGATCGTACACGGCCAGGTAGCAACGAGGCCGTATATAAGGCGGCCGAAAAGCAGGAGAAAGCAGAACGCCGGGGCAGCAGCCCCCTTAGGAGCACCAAAGACACGGATCACTAAAGACACGGAGCATTAAAGACACGGAGCATTAAAGACACGGACCACTAAAAGACACGGAGCATTAAAGACACGGAGCATTAAAGACACGGAGCATTAAAGACACGGAGCATTAAAGACACGGAGCA
>NW_014577457.1:155532-159552 GCF_000485595.1 Priapulus caudatus
TAAAGACACGGAGCATTAAAGACACGGAGCATTAAAGACACGGATCACTAAAGACACGGAGCATAAAGTCACGGAGCATTAAAGACGCGGAGCACTACAGACACGGAGCACTACAGACACGGAGCAATACAGACACAGAACCCTACAGACACGGATCACTGCACGGCGGCAGACGAGGAGCTAGCATGCACGGTAAAGAGTGACTCGCTCACCCCGGAGAAGAAAGAAGAAGGAAGAAGGAAGACAGACGAAAGAAGAAGGAAGAAATAAGATAGTAGAAAGACGAAGGAAGAAATAAGAAAGAAGAGAGAAGAAGGAAGAAAGAAGATAGAAGAAAGAAGAAGAAAGAAATAAAATAGTAGAAAGAAGAAAGAAGATAGAAGCGAGTAGCAAGAAGAAGGAAGAAAGAAGAAGGAAGGGAGAAGATAGAAGACATAAGAAAGAAGAAGGAAGAGAGAAGGAAGAAGATAGAAGAGAAAAGAGAGAAGAGAGAAGAGAGAAGACAGAAGAAAGAAGAAGGAAGAGAGAAGATAGAAGAAGGAAGAAAGAAGAAAGAAGAAGGAAGAAAGAAGAAAGAAGAGAAAAGATAGAAGATAGAAGAACGAAGAAGGAAGAGAGAAGACAGAAGAAAGAAGAAAGAAGGGAGAAGACAGAAGAAAGAAGACAGAAGATAGAAGAAAGAAGACAGAAGAGAGACGACGGAAGACAGAAGAAGGAACGAGAAACGGCGCGACGAAGAGAGGATCGAGGGAGGAGAACGCCGACAGCAGGTGCCGTTGCGTCTTGTTCTCACTCCCGACAATCGCAATAGATACGTCGGGTTCGCGTTCACACCGAAGCACCTATATTTTCGCACGTAACCGTTCACTGGCCTTATGCCATAAAATATTATAGTTACGACAAATAGTACGGCACGCAGTCAGAGCACTCATAACGCCTCCGGTAACCACCAGATATGATACTGCATAACTCTAGTGTGTATATAAGCAATAAAACTACCGGTTCCGTATAATTAAGTATCTTGCGTTGAGTTTATTTGTCTCATTGTTTTGCCACCTGCTGCCACGCAACACAGTCCCGCTTTGCCACCGGGAGCAAGAAATGATCCCGAAAAACAATTGTGCATTCACACGCACATAATTCATATAGCGGCTACCCCTAGAGCCACTACACTAGTATGTGTGTGAGCCTTTCTGGGTCAGTAAACATGTTTGCAACCTAACCACGTACCAGCAGTGTTCAGTAGTTTGTGTCTGCCGCGTACAGCGATATCTCTAATACAATTACGCAGAACCACTAACGATCACGGATAACCAAGAGACTCAGTATTACAAATCCGTGTTTTCATGTTTTTTTAATGGTTCGGATTCGGTTTATGTTAACGTGCACTTTTGTGATTGTCATGCAGACGCTATATAGCTCTGTAGGCCCTACACACATTTTCAATAACGTTGCATATTATCTATATTAGCCACATCATCCTAACACCATCCCACTATGGTGCCAGTTATGTATACGCTATACCATGTATTTCAGATTTCAGATTCTTTATTTAGCACATAACTTAGTTACAATACATCAGGTGTATAATAGGTATAACGTGAGAGTATAAATAAAAAAGAATATTGAACTTACTAACAAATGATTATATAGATCCATTCACCACAGAACGGTATTCTAGATTCTAACATATATATATATATATATATATATATATATATATATATCTACTAACTATCAACCTTACCTGTGTTATGTCTCTTGGCACATGTCAGCTTACAATCGTTGCTGTATGTTTTACCATCGCTTCCACAGACAGGATTGTAATTCTCGGGGCATGTGCAACCTTGATTACTGTCGCATGCTCCATCGTAATCCTTGTACAAGCCTGGAAATAATAAGGCAACAATGTATTTATGTTGTGCCAGTTATGTACACCCTACAATGTATTAATCCATTCATCACAGAATTACATATACGAATCTGACATATATTTATACTCACGATCAACCTTACCTGTATTATATCTCTTGGCACATGTCAGTTTACAATCGTTGCTGTATGTTTTGCCATCGCTTCCACAGACAGGATTGTAGTTCTTAGGGCAGGAGCAGCCTTGGTTATTGCCACATGCTCCGTCGTGATTCTTGTACAGACCTGAGGAAAAGTAAAGGTGACAATGTATTACATGCCACATGCCACGCTCTCGTGATTCTATCAAACATTTATTGTCAGTCAAATGTAAGTCAATACATTCGCATACAAAGCCTAACGATTGTTAAAACGACGGTAGATAATGTGTGTTAGCAGATAAGAAAAAAATTCGTGTTTTCATGCTTTATTAAAATGATTGCTCGTTTTATGTTAACGTACACTTTTGTGATAGTCATGTAGACGCTATTTCTCTGTACAGACTTTTTCAAAAACGTTGCATATTATCAGAAGATTTTCCTATTATCTACTTCTGATATTATCCACATCATCCTAACACCATCCCACTATGGTGCCAGTTATGTACACGCTACCATGTATTTCAGATTCTTTATTTAGCACATAACTTAGTTACAATACATCAGGTGTATAATAGGTATAACGTGAGAGTATGAATAAAAAAGAATATTAAACTTACTAACAAATGATTATATAGATCCATTCTCCACAAAACGGTATCGTAGATTCTAACATATATATATATATATATATATATATATATATATATATATATATATACTAACTATCAACGTTACCTGTGTTACGTCTCTTGGCACATCTCAGCTCACATTCGTTGCCGTATGTTCTTTCATCGCTTCCACAAACTGGGTCGTAGTTCTGAGAACATGTGCAGCCTTGGTTACCGCCACATACTCCATCGCCATCCTTGTACAAGCCTGAAAATAATAAAGCAACAATGTATTTATGTTGTGCATCATGTGACAGTTATGCATTCGCTGCAATTCATTGGTCCATTCATCACAGAATTACATATACGAATCTAACATATATTTATACTCACGATCAACCTTACCTGGAATATATCTCTTGGCACATGTCAGCTTACAATCATTGCTGTATGTTTTGCCATCGCTTCCACAGACTGGACGGTAGTTCTCGGGGCATGTACAGTCTTGGTTATTGCCACATGCTCCGTCTTGATCCTTATACAGACCTGAAGAAAAATAAACGGGGCAATGCGTTACTTTACACCCGTTCGACACCCGACACCCGTTCTTTCACCTCCGTGTTCCAGCAACTCAAATAATTGTTGTTATCAATCAATTATAATTATAAACCAGCGCACTCGAAATTAAAAGACCGTTCAATACGTTTTGGTTCATGTTTAAATAACCATATTATTGTTACGCAAAAGCTACCATATATGGTCATGTTTCCAACTGGATATTATTACTGGTCTAGCACATGTTTACTGAAGCAGCAGCAGCTCTCCTACCTGGGTTGTATCTCTGTGCGCATCGCAGCCGACATTCGTTGTTGTATGTTGTACGGTCACTGCCGCAAACAGGAGAGTAATGATGAGGGCAAATGCACTGATCGTTGGGAGGATGTGGAGAACACCTTCCCCGTCTGGCTACGTATAGCCCTTGAAACAATAAACGCCACCCTGCCTAATCGTAAATTCGTTTACGCAATAAATGTCAATCGAACGCAGCGCGCGATAAACAACAAAACTAAAGAAAATTGAAAACTACAAGCTAAAAACGCAAGGTTAAGTGAAATCGCTCAATGCAGTACAGCCATGATATGATTGCTAATTTAAGCTGTACTTATTTCAACAAGCATGCCCAAATGGTCGGTTCCACGAGAATTGCTGTAACAAGTTAGTTCCAACAGTTATATGTTTTACGTACACTGTGAAATATTTGTCCCCATTTCCCCGCTTATAACGAACAATAATGCATCACAACATAAACATTGCACAATGTCATTTCACTATATATACATAATATATACATAATATATATATATATATATATATATATATATATATATATACTATATAGT
>NW_014577457.1:163176-164471 GCF_000485595.1 Priapulus caudatus
TGTGTGAGTGTGTGTATGTGTGTGTATGTATGTGCGTGCGTGCGTGCGTGAGTGTGTGAGTGTGTGTATGTGTGTGTATGTATGTGCGTGCGTGCGTGCGTGAGTGTGTGAGTGTGTGTATGTGTGTGTATGTATGTGCGTGCGTGAGTGCGTGAGTGTGTGAGTGTGTGTATGTGTATGTATGTATGTGCGTGCGTGCGTGAGTGTGTGAGTGTGTGTATGTGTGTGTATGTATGTGCGTGCGTGCGTGCGTGAGTGTGTGAGTGTGTGTATGTGTGTGTATGTATGTGCGTGCGTGCGTGCGTGAGTGTGTGAGTGTGTGTATGTGTGTGTATGTATGTGCGTGCATGTTTGCGTGCATGCACCTGGGAGTCTATGTGTGTGTATGTATGTGCGTGCATGTTTGCGTGCATGCACCTGGCGGCTGATGTGCGAATTATAGCTTACGCGGAGTGAGTCCGGATGCAGGCGGCGCTGCATTCGATCCGGATGCAGGCGGCGCTGTATCCGATCCGGATGGCGCTGTATCCGATCCAGATCCTCCTAAACTGCCGAAGAACGTTGCGGCGTCGTCAGCAGCATGAGACCTCCATGCTAGACTGAGAACGATGCAGCACAGTGCTAGTGCTAGCCTCGCCATCGTTGCTGGGTAGAAGCTGTGCTGATAAAATATGTAAATAACAATCGTCAGCATTTTATTTTACCTCGTGTGTAGCGGTGTAATTCACTCGTTCGTGAATAATCTCAGACGAGGAGTGGGATGCACGGTGTGTGCGTAAACATGCGTGCTACAAACATGTAAAACTTTACAACGTACGCAGCCACGCAACATTGGGGTTAACATGCGTGCTACAAACATGTAAAACTTCACAACGCACGCAGCCACGCGACATTGGGGTTAACATGCGCGCTACAAACATGTAAAACTTCACAACGCACGCAGCCACGCGACATTGTGGTTAACATGCGCGCTACACACATGTAAAACTTCACAACGCACGCAGCTACGCGACATTGGAGTTAACATGCATGCTACAAACATGTAAAACTTCACAACGCACGCAGCTACGCGACATTGGGGTTAACATGCGTGCTGCAAACATGTAAAACTTTACAACGCACGCAGCCACGCGACATTGGGGTTAACATGCGTGCTACAAACATGTAAAACTTCACAACGCACGCAGCCACACGACATTGGGGTTAACATGCGCGCTACATACATGTAAAACTTCACAACGCACGCAGCCACACGACATTGGGGTTAACATGCGCGCTACATACATGTAAAACTT
>NW_014577457.1:165774-168072 GCF_000485595.1 Priapulus caudatus
GAGAGAGAGAGAGAGAAGATAGCTGCGCAAACTTTCACGGACGCGTGACATCATCTCATGCTTTGTCATCCGCTGACAAGATGACAATAGGACAATCTTCCAAGTAACAACGGGTGTCGCTCTTTGCATGCATCAGTGATTTTGCAGGATATCCTCTTTTGAATCGATTACCTGGTCTCAAGGTCTTGCTCGCGCCGATGAACGCATTTATGAAGGGATAATTCGTGCTTTTTCCCCACGAAAATAAAAGAGAGGGCACGGGTGAAATAATTGAAAAACATGTCGTGATTCGGCAGGCCTTATATGGTAGTCTGTGCACAATACACAGATGTGCTTTCATGATGAATTGACTTTTTTATGTTAGATGCACTCTATCTATCTTTCTGGCCAGCTATCTATCTATCTACATATATATATATATATATATATATNTAGAGAGAGAGAGAGAGAGATAGAGAGAGAGAGAGAGAGATAACTGCGCAAAACATTCACGGACGCGTGACATCATCTCATGCTTTGTCATCCGCTGTCAAGATGACAATAGGACAATCTTCAAAGTAACAGCGGGTGTCGCTCTTTGCATGCATCGGTGATTTTGCAGGATATCCTCTTTTGAATCGATTGGTGTGCCCGTTCAGAGCTTGCAATCTTTGTTTGTTGTGAGGTGTTGTTTGACAGTGGTAGTCTGTTTCCGATGTAAAGATAGCGTTTTAATTGCAAGAATCCTAACTTAATGTCACGCTGGAATAATTAGGCTAATAATATAATATATATATAATATATAATATAATAATATAATATATATATATAAACATTGTTTTGTCGTATTGCCGCAGATTTATTGGGTTATACGCTCATGGGATGTACGTATAGATAGGTGGATTTATAATGGCGTGCGCTACCATTTATTTTCGGACCTACTTATACAAGAACTTATATCTTAGTGATGATTATGCAGATAGGAAGTTTTATAATACGAATGGTGCGCGAGACATTTGCTCCTGGATTTATACCCGATGTCTGCATAATTATATTGACGTGTATTAACTGTGTTAATTAATGCTGCTATATAATAAGAAATTAAACGCAGGGAACCCTGCTTTTTGCGGCACCTTGATTGGCGTTTTTTTTTAAATTTCGAAAACAATAAAACGCTGATAACTCATAAAACGCTAACAGTACAACGTAGTTACGTCGCAATGACAGTATATATACGCACCAGATAGGATTTGATTAAATGATGGTTCAATGAATATCTTCTGGTTCTCCGACCGATACAGGAGAGTTAGTTCTCTATTGCCTACCACTACATTTCAATCTATGGGCAATTTAATTTGCATCTCGCAGTTTAGAAATTTAACCGCTTCAACACCGAATGATGTCTCGGAGTGTTCCACTATCTCTTCAGCCGCGGTAACGACAACGTCCCTCATGACGCAGTCTCAGATCTATAACATTTAAAAAAAATTGCACGTAACTACGATGTCCTTTCGCTTAGTAATGTGATTAATGAATTAACGTATTATACGGATATACCTGATATACAGATTTGGGTAGGATGAGCTCTATAATTACTATTAATATATATAAAACCAGCATGTATAATATATATAATAAAAATAAATGTTTGCATCGTTATATCTATACACACCGTATATAGTTTTAATGGAGAAGAGTTGCGAAATAGTTCAAGAACAATTTCTAGCCACTTTCACAACTAACTTACTTACGACATGACAACGTTAACCTTCGTTCCAAAAGAATTAGAAATATACAAATAGCGTATAGGAATATATTAACCTATTATTTCTCATGTCTAAATTTATAACTGATGCGCAGATTTTGACACGATGAGCTAATAATTATGATATAATAGTAAAATCGAAAACTCGCTTAATTATAAGTGTGATGAGAATGCCACTGCCTCAGTAACTGCGAGCCAGTACAGATGCAATAATACTACCTTAAGTTACAAAAACACAAATAAACAAAATTAAAATTTGAGCTGGCGTAGCAAAATATATACGTACATGGCCGAGTTCTCTGTGCGCAACGGAATGTACAACGGTTGCTGTAGGTTTTGCCGTCAGTGCCGCAGACAGGCGTGTAGTTTCTTGGACACACACACGACCCTCCTCCACTACCGCTGCATTTGCCCTTGTGCACCTGGTAGAGACCTGAAAGTATATTCGACTATAGTCAGTTATACGTCTCGCCATTTTAAATTACAATTCGCGTGTCTCCCGTGCAGTGCGCGCGCGCACGTGCGTGTGTGCGCGCGCGCGCGTGTGTGTGTGC
>NW_014577457.1:169120-170826 GCF_000485595.1 Priapulus caudatus
ATATTTATTATTATATATATACAAATGCATTTTGTGCCCATGTACAAATACATTATCTGCCCATGTCAAAATGCTTCATGTTTCTACAATAATGAAACAGACGCTTACCTTGAATTTTCCTGGCAGCGCACCTTAGTCTACATGCGTTGCTATAGGTGACTCCGTTACTGCCACACACGGGGTCGTATTTCCTCGAACAGAAACACGGATGTCCACAGCGTTGTCCTGCACATATATATATGCGTACCATAAAACCCCCTATATGGGTGTCGTGTTCATGTACGTGTGGTACGTGGTGAATCACCATCCGCACGATGTGCATTTCAACTAATCAATGAATGTTATCGATTAAATACTTTGCGACCGGCTACACAAGTTCATTTAGGTACAAATTTTATTTACGTTTATGACAGAAAAAAAATAGTTTACTTTCGTTGTACTTTCCAATCGATCATATTCACGAAAGGCGAGCTATTTACGACTGGGGAACATTTTGGTAGACATCCAAATTACTGGATTACAAATTTTGTAAGCGTTGGAAGTGATTATAAATCTTGAATTCGATGAAAAGAATTTTCTCATAAGAATTCAATACGTAGTTGCGCTTAGTTGATTTGATTCTAATCGAATATTTCCGCGAATATTCATCTCAACATACCTCGGCAGTGCCCCCTACCGAATGCCCGTGACTGGGCATCAACGGTGAGTGCAAGACAGAGTAGCAACTTACTGTCAACAACTTAGACTACCAAATTTAGTAATCTGTTTTAGAATGAAGCGCGCAACAGTGTATCACTCTATAGCTGTCAGTGTGATGTTTGCAGGTCTTTGGCATGAAACTCATTGAGCTGACTATAGTCACAAGGGAAGCTACATCATCGCGAATGAACTGCCAGCTGGCATGCGTCTGGAATGGTAGGTTTTCTGGCAGAGAGACTGGCGTGTAAAATCCTCAACAGCAGTAATCGACGTAATCGTTTACAGTTCATTATTATGGTCATAATTTTAGAAGTTTGCTTGATTCGAGCTATGATATAGTTACAGAGTTGATACTTGATGTCGTTCTCTTGCGATACTTTTACTCCTTAACATTACATGAACCTTCTCACTCTAAGATTTCCCAATCATTAATAGCGCATGTCGGGGGGGGGGGGGTTAACGGCTGTATACAATGCGCCAGTATGCTGAATATGGTAGTTACAGAGTTGATACTTGATGTCGTTCTCTTGCGATACTTTTACTCCTTAACATTACATAAACCTTCTCACTCTAAGATTTCCCAATCATTAATAGCGCATGTCGGGGGGGGGGGGGTTGAAAGCTGTATACAATGCGCCAGTATGCTGAATATGGTAGTTACAGAGTTGATACTTGATGTCGTTCTCTTGCGATACTTTTACTCCTTAACATTACATAAACCTTCTCACTCTAAGATTTCCCAATCATTAATAGCGCATGTCGGGGGGGGGGGGGTTAA
This sequence comes from Priapulus caudatus, assembly GCF_000485595.1. Taxonomy (NCBI): domain Eukaryota; kingdom Metazoa; phylum Priapulida; class Priapulimorpha; order Priapulimorphida; family Priapulidae; genus Priapulus; species Priapulus caudatus. The sequence continues at coordinate 170,598 of NW_014577457.1, forward strand.
CGGCTGTATACAATGCGCCAGTATGCTGAATATGGTAGTTACAGAGTTGATACTTGATGTCGTTCTCTTGCGATACTTTTACTCCTTAACATTACATAAACCTTCTCACTCTAAGATTTCCCAATCATTAATAGCGCATGTCGGGGGGGGGGGGGTTAACGGCTGTATACAATGCGCCAGTATGCTGAATATGGTAGTTACAGAGTTGATACTTGACAATTGGCAGCCC
>NW_014577457.1:174678-179389 GCF_000485595.1 Priapulus caudatus
TTTGTAAGCGTTGGAAGTGATTATAAATCTTGAAATTCGATGAAAAGAATTTTCTCATAAGAATTCAATACGTAGTTGAGCTTAGTTGATTTGATTCTAATCAAATATTTCCGCGAATATTCATCTCAACATACCTCGGCAGCGCTTCCTACCGAATGCCTGTGACTGGGCATCAACGGTGAGTGCAAGACAGAGTAGGACTACCAAATTTAGTAATCTGTTTTAGAATGAAGCGCGCAACAGTGCATCACTCTGTCAGTGTGATATTTGCAGGTCTTTGGCAGGAAATTCATTCAGCTGACTAGTTACAAGGGAAGCTACATTATCGCGAATGAACTGCCAGCTGGCATGCATCTGGAATGGTAGGTTTTCTGGCAGAGAGACTGGCGTGTAAAATCCACAACAGCAGTAATCGACGTAATCGTTTGGGGTTCATTATTATGGTCATAATTTTATGAGTCTGCTTGATTCGAGCTATGATAGTTACAGAGTTGATACTTGATGTCGTTCTCTTACGATACCTCTACTCATTAACATTAAATTAACCTTCTCACTCTAAGATTTCCCAATCATTAATAGCGCATGTCGGGGGGTAGGGGGTTTAACGGCTGTATACAATCAAGAGCGTGTATAAACCTTCTTTATACGCTCTTGATACAATGCGCCAGTATGCTGAATAGGAGCGGTGGCCGTTGGGGGGTTCGGAATCGGCGGCCGCCATATTGACCCGTGCGAAAGTGTACTTGCGCCAATTTATTTCCTTATGTTTATGTTCATTAGTTAATAATTAGTAAAATAAAAAATTTAGAAATAGTCATATAATAACCAAACAACAGATGGCGCTAAGACGTCATCAACGTATCTCACAAGTTCGCGTGATTGCCACACAAATTCATAATGCGCACACATACAAGACATGTTTTATTCACCCAGTCCCTTTTACGGGGCATGAGTGATAAAAAAAGGTAAAAGTTTTTTTCGAATTAAAATTAAAAATATTTTTTCACTTATGTATTTTTAAAAGCTCCGTACACTTCGTACCTGTATAACAATGGGGAACCGGCAGAACTAATCCGCAGAGTGGCGCTGATAGGCAAGTGAGTCTTGACCAAAGATCGTATAGTGCCGGAGGCCGTATAGATATCGTATAGGCTCGGCATTAGCCTCCGGCACTATACGATCTTTGGTCTTGACCTGTGACATTGTGATGTGCGTACATACAGACGCACTGTATTTACAATCAGACATACGCTATTAATATATCAGTTATACCAGCTAAACATGTCAGCATATAACTATTTTACTATGAAAACATTAAAGGAAGAACTGAAGAAGTATGACGCTAAGATTTTAGGACAAGACAATCAGGACCAAGCCCAGACTGATAGTCTCAGTGAGACTAGGCCGACTCGCTAGGCAACTTACGTAACACGTTGTTTACTCGCCGTAACACGTTGTTAACTCGGCATTAGTTTTAAATAGGGCCATATCTATGAGGTTATTGTGTTGCTATGAATATATTTAATATTTAATCTTAGTTTCGATCGTTGTAAGTAAGTCGAGTTATTACTACTTATTACTATTAGTATTACTACCATTATTTCTATTTTATATTATTTATTATCAGTTACTCGAGTTATATAATGATGTTGTCTTACGTACGGTACCTAGTATAATTACGTGCAAACTATCATCAAAATCTATCAGCAAGCTAATAGTAATACCATGTTATTGTATAAATTTAACTTGGCTGTGTAGTAATGTCATGTTTTTGCTTCTTCAAAGATCTGGAGTTGCTGTAAATTATCCATGTAATTTTCAGGTCTTCATCTTAAATTTATCAACTATACTTCTCAACCACCACCGCTGTCGACTAATAAAACTGTTGTTAACCTTTATATAACAAATTGTGATAAATAAACATTTTGGTGTGGTTGTCGCGTGTAAAATGAGCACTGACGGGTCTGCTCATATCTCGTTTGGTAATGTCACGCAGGTGTTCAACTATGCGATCTTTGAGTTTACGCTGTGTCTCGCCTATGTATCTGGCCGCGGGGCATTTGCGACAGGAGATTTCGTAGATGAGGTTCGTGGTGATGCATGTGAAGGAGTGCGTGATGTATTTCCGGAGGGTGGTCCCCATTGTTTTCTTGTGTGGCTTTAGGTTTTTTGTCGCGTATGGATTGCTGCCGTTGTGCTGCGCGTTCGTTGAGTGTATCCACCCAGGCTTCTATTTCTCTGGCCTTCGTTGAGGAGCCAGTGATTTTTACCAGTTCCCCGCGGGTAGATGTTATCTCTGCGCTTAGTTGCTCTGTGGTGTCCTTGGCATAGTTTATGGTTAGTAGGAGGCCTCTTCCTCACATATGTGTATATATATATATATTTAATCTTATATATATTTACATTATATATATATATATATATTGATCTTATAAATATAAGAAAAAATAGGTAAGTTAGGATAATTAATAGAAGCATTTGTTACTTATTATATGGGCTCGTCAGTATTTTATTACATAAACTGGCAAAATAGACAGAAACAATATTTATTTGCAACTTGGAGGCACTGAAGTGTGAATGTAATTAATAATTATATGTTTAATTGATAATAAAAACAATCAATGACATGTCTTTTTTACTAATTCATTTATTACCTGCTAAATTATCCATATTACAGTAAAACCTCGTTAAACCGCCACCATCGGGACTTGGGAAATATTGGCGTTGTAACGAGGTATTGAGATTGCAGTTTAATATCACCACTAAATAGCCTCCAGTTGCTAGAAAACCAATCAAAATAGATGATATATGATTATAAACAAAAATCACATGACAAATAAAAATCATATTAACAAAATTTCTTTGTTTTATAACTGAATTACTATTAAAATAAAAATATTATAGTTTCATGGTTGTTTCCGTGTTTTCGTTAGTCCGGAGTTGAGCACATGTACATGTAGTAGGTCCTGTATTAACTCCGCCTGCCTCACTGAATCACCATCTCCACTCTCCGGCCACAATACCATACAGCTCGCCGTTCGCCTGACACAGTTGTGAGAGACATCTAAACAGCTAAACACACAATCGCATCGCGTCGTCAACGTCGTGCAGCCCGTGCTCGTTCTCAAGAGCGACGTATTCCACTTATACATGCACACATTCGCGCGCTCACGTATGCACGCACACACGCACGCACGCACGCACGAACGCACGTACGCACGCACGCACGCACGAACGGACGTACGCACGTACGCACGCACGCACGCACGCACGAACGCATGGGCCGACGCACGCACGAACGCATGGGCCGACGCACGCACGCACGAACTCACGTACGCACGCACGCGCGCACCCAGGCCCGTAACCAGCGAGTTTTGCGGGGGGGGATCGAATTAGCCGTAACACGCGGAACTCGTGGGCGGAGCCCGACGCGCGGCGGCGGGGGTATGGGGGGCCCTCCCCAGAAAATTTTGAAAAAATGGACNGAGAGAGAGAGAGAGAGTTGGGAAATTTTGTATGTACTTGTATTTGTCTATCAGAGCCTCGTGCTGACATCATTTATTTCTCACTATATTCTTGTGTGGGTTTGCAGTTCATAAATGTAATGGCATTTTATGGGTTTCACGCAGGTATCAGGACCTAAATATCGGCCCAATTGCTGGGATATCTTTCTCTGGTGTTGGATTTACAAGAGCAGAAAGGTAAAATGCTTCATTAAAAATAGATGACTGACAATTAATGTTACCAAAGAGTTTTAGACGCATATTTATTAATCATTGATTGCATTGACTAATGTGTTTGCATGCGGAGTGTGTTTATAAAAACGATGTAGAATGGCATGACAAGAAAAGTGATAGTGAATAGAAATTAACAAAAATAAAAGTTGCATTATCTGTATGTTCATATATTTAATTGTTTGCTTAGTTTACTGTACATTTAGTGCACCATTATAATCAGTGCTGTTGATCGAGATCGTCATGAATTTATAGCGATAAAAAGCTTCTTACAGTAATGTTTCACTTGGCAAATTTCCTTTAATAATGAGGCGTGAACGTTTTTAGGGATGAAGAGGAGGGGAAGAACAGTGGGGAATTCAAGGATAACCCCTTCATTGTCACGTCGTCTTCGGCTGCGGTAGCCATTGTCAACGGTGATAGCTCACAAGTAGAGGTTGTCTGCAAAGAGTGGACGTCGCTAGTACAGGCTATCCATGCTCACCCAGCCAAGTAAGATTTAATTGGTTATAGGTGAAAGTCATACGTCCTGTTCATAGTGTCTATTCCTATACTTGCTGTTAGTATTTATGGCTTCACTATAGATGCATGACATTTATAATATATATATATCAAGAGCTCATAATAGAGAAGAGTATGCCACCGTTTTAACAGCGTTTTGCATAGTTTTCAACTTGTAAATATTCTATCAATATGTGAATAAATATATTCAAACTTTACCTTGTTTTCATCTATGATTCTCCCTTCATCATATGACACCACCAATTTACCTCAAAATCGTATGTGTTCTTCAAAAAAGTACTTTGAATACGACACGGTTTCACACAGTTTTCCCAAATGTTCGCATGTATTCGGCGCAAGTTTATTATCGGATTAGTGTTCTATTGTCTATGACAGAACGCTGGGGGCTGTTGGGGATATTAGGCATCGAATTGTATTCAGCGTGTAGCATTTCTAGCATGCTAGAAATAAATGTG
>NW_014577457.1:179557-187454 GCF_000485595.1 Priapulus caudatus
TTATATATATATATATATATATATATATATTATATATATATATAGAGAGAATTATATATATATATATGTATATATATATATCACCATATACAGCATGTATACCTACTCGGGCTACTGTATAGGTAGACTGTCCAGTAATTTATATACTCTATCAACCCACAGGCCCCTAGCCTATAACTAACCCTAATGAGTACATGATCATACATATTCAAGATTAGGAACGCGTTAACCCAACATGAAAAACATACTGGCTACAATGCAAAGACTAATATAAGTAAGTATTTGTTTCAGATTAGCTCCATTGGCATTGCCCTCCAAGAAATGGTAATAACTAATATATTGAAAATGTGTATTGATATTAATCTCGCAGCCTGGTCAAGCTTGTTTCGCATTAGCTGTTGATTTGAAATATACTTATACAAAGAAGATACATTAGGGCAACTGATTACTGAATCTGCTAATAATAAAAAAACATACCATACGAGCTAGGTTGTCTCAACGTAGTCTGATTCATTCATCAAAATGATATCGACATGCACGTGCGTACTTGGAAGGTCTCAGAGTAGTTATTTTCTCATCGTCTCACAGCTCTAATCCAGGCACGTCGCTACTTAAAACGTACAGGGAAAGCATGTCCTTCCCCTCTTCCCACAATGTAGTACACAATATTCGGTTGGCATTGTCCCAGGTAAAAACAACATCGAGTTGAAGAACAGAAGTTACAGAACACGGTACGTACAGTACGGTTTTCACTTGTAAACACCGCGCAGCAGTTGTTGCGGAGGACCGAGTTGCTTATCAGCGCCCCCTATATGCCTATTGTTTTCAAATGTACCTCATTGATGTCACATGCCCAAATTTGGTACTCTTACTAGCTGCGTTGTAGAGACTTAATTAAAAAAACATTGCCGGCTCCATCATGACGGGCATTAGCCGTGCTAGGAAAGATAATGGGAGATAAGGGCATAGGCGATGCCCCCGAAAGTCATTCATAAAATTATGGCGGAAAAACCGAACTCTCACGAAGCAACGCTTAGCCGCGTGAAGGATGGGGACAGAAGTGGATTCGAGGCGGCGTTTGGCATGTGGGAGGGGAGGTTTAGGAGCCGATATCTCCGCCTAGGAGTATCGTATTGACAAGCGGTTGGTCTTGTTTTAGAGAGCAAAGAATTCTGCTTAATGCAATACCATGAAATTATTATAGACTCGCAGGCAAAGTCGAATAATGTTGTCGTGAAATAGCACTATTTTCCCGTTTTTCCGTTGTACACTCTAGGTATTATTAGCTCTTGATATATATGCATATGTCACAAATCCTGCCTGTGGTGAATTATTAAGATCTTTCAAAATATATGTGCTGACATAGAGGTAAAGGTAGTACTGGAAATAAAGGAAGGTTTGACACCCATACTGGGTGCCTTTTTCTTGCTATATTTAATATGAATCTTAGCAGGTATTAACTCGGTGACTCAAAACCCATGTTCTCTGTTGTAGGCCACATGTTCATGCTGCCATTGCAATGGCATGCATGCTAATCGTCTAACCTCCTAAGGTCGCATACTGCACGTGTTGAATAGCAGTAAGCCTCTCACATTACTCTTCTCCTCAGGACGAAGATCGCTGCGTGACCTTGTTCAGAGCCACGCTGGAGACGAAGGGCGAGTCGTGGGCGTACGTTGGCCGCCAGAGGGCGCACTACAAACGCGTCTGCCAGATCATGTTTGGCGTGAAGCCAGATTCGAAGTTTCCGCGTCTGATTTCTCTCGGAGAAGACAGGGTTCTGGTGAGCGACAGTGCGCGTTTTTCCTGCTCACAAGCGCTACGGCCCGGCGTATATACGTATGGCAGGAGCCGCACTGCATGATAGTTTTTAACATGCACGTGACAGGGTCATATCGTGGTGAAGGAACAATAAAAGGCAGTTGTGGCCACACGCAAAACGTGTTCAACCCCATAATTATTTCATTTGTGACAGATATTAGGCTGCAAGGTTGTCCAGCTAGTCGGTAATGTCGATACCAAGACATGCCAGTAGATCGCCGACAATGGATAAGTACATGGAGGCGTTTTGTTGGATGTCTGCAGGTTGAATACGACTTGGAGAAGAGCACGGAGAATGATCTACACTTGCAGAGCAGCGAGAGGTTGGAGCAAACCGCTGTGCCAACGTGTATGGCGTGGTACCCGTCACTCACCAGCGAAGACTTCATTCTCACCGCAAACAACCAGGTCCTAGAAAGCTGAAATCCTTCGTGAAGCTGAAACTGGCTGTACTCATCGCTATGTCACATTTGTGTCCGTGTGCACTATGAGTGTGATTATGTTTATTATATAAAATCTGAATACAGGCTTCTGGTATGCATGATTAACACACTTCAGTTATTGCTTTTTACACAACATATTTGGTACGTTAATGTACCATACAGTTACTCACATTTACTTGTGATTTCCATGTGTAAAATAAGTAGAATTCAGTAGAAATATTGTTTCTACATCAATGTACGATACAGACCGATCAGTATTTCGCATGCTGACGCGACGTATATGCAGGCTTGTCACTCGTAGGCTCTCCTTTACCCGTCACAGTTCAAGATGAAACTATACAACACAACGACCAAGATGTGCAGAAAGACAGTGCTTGGTCCAAGCTATGGAACTCCCTTGCAATGGTAGTCTAACACGTCTGAACATGTGCTGCATAGGCTAGTCGTATTATTCACACCGGGGTCATCCCTATAGACTGAAGGTCCGATGGACCGAATATTGCATGGTAATAACACAGTAATCTTGCGACACGTACACACATTTTACGATATCCTGTTACGAGTGTCAAGAGAAACTGCGCGTGATTCGTCGCACACACGGGGGTGTGTAAGGGATATTAGAAGCTTCGTTTATTATGGCCGCATCCTGCAGTGAGAACCACTATACATAGTTGTCATTTTATTAGTATGTTTACGTGTTTCGTTGCTATTGTATGATTGGGTTAAATAACTTATTACTTTCTCGCATACACGTGACTGCCACGGTAAGTAGGGCTCAACCTAAATCACAATCCCTAAATCCCATTCGGCCCTGAAATACCTTGCCGACGTGATGTAAACAGAATGGCAGAGTAGCACCGCAGTAGCGCTGGGTCCAAGTATTATTACGCGGTAAGAATATTTGTCTCTCTTTGCATTTGACTGATCTTAATAATAATAGCTATTGGTCCCTACAATTAACTTATATTAGGAGCGACGGCCTATAAACTTACGTACTACGTAAGTAGAGTATAACTACGTAACATAACATAACATAACTCATAACATAAGTACTGACTACTGCATGGGCTACTAAAGTCTAAAGACTATAAGTAAAGTATAGCTTCTATCTGCCAAAGACCTCGATTGTAACATTCTTATATGTTTCTGATTTTGCTGACATCTATTTAACTGTAAAACCATTGTAACGTACCGGTACTCAGGCCACTTACTCACTGGTAGTGCTACAGGACATTGACGTTGCTTGGGAGCAGACATGGCTGATGAGGCCGGAATACCACCTCTGCGGAAACACAATGTTTCTCCTGAACCCCCTGAGGCCAGATTAACTGACACGCACACTCCATTGACTGAGCCTAAAAGCGAGGCTATATCAAGTACAGTTAGTGGCGAATCTGAGTTCCAGCAAGATCCTGCTGTGTCGATCAATTTACAGCCATCGCCTCCGACACCTCCACCACCACCCCGATCTTCAGATAAAAACTCGGACAACAAAGAATCAATTAAAACTCATGCTCTGGTAAATAAAAATACGTTTTCGTGGTTAGTAACTCATCACATCAGTTTTATTCCAGTGACACAAAGTCAACATACTTCATGACCTAATTGTATTTTAGGAGTGTAATAATGGTTAATCTTATGTCAATTTGTTTCAGAATTTGAAGTGGGCCCTTGGATTGAATCCTGAATTGCCAGTTCTTAGTCTTAGTACAACTGGAACATCAATGGTGGTGTATGCTACTTCTCACACCGCCATACTATATGACAGCAAGAACCATATTCAGCAACTTCTTCAGGGGCATGTGAGTATAGGATTATTCATTGTGCTGTACAGCAGATGTTCATTGGGCCAACATTGGTATCTGCAGCAGTAAGCCATTGAACCTTGGCCCAACGACTGCATGCTATCTGGGGCTAGTGTTGCTATAATTTCTGTCAGTTTTATTATTATTCCTTGCCTAACAAAGTCTGTAACAGGAGTAATCTTGCAGGCTATATGTTATTAGCATTACAAATCATATGAAGTAATTAAGGTGCCCATAGATATAGTGAATTTGTTGCATGAATAAATAGTATTTTCAAATTGTTATGTGAGGTAATGTGTACACGAGTAGGTATAACTTATACATCCGCTGGTCTCTTGCAGAGAAACACGTTGACATGCCTTTGTGTCAGCCTGGATAAGCGCTGGGTGGTGACCGCAGACAGTGGATATGATAGTCTCATTACTGTGTGGGACTCTTACACTGGGTATGATGTACTTGAAGCTTCTCATGTAGCACAGTTTCTCTTGTCTATGTTATAGATTTTATTTAGATATGTGCAAAAATAAATAGAATTAGTAATCATGCCATCAGGAATGAATGAAAACAAACAATGCTTGATGCTCTCGTGTAGTAACTACACACCTGTGTAGAGTAATGTGGTTCCAGCGTTCCAGTGAAGACCTTGTTTGATCCACATGGTGGAGTCGGTGTTGCTTCCATTGCCTTGTCTCCGGATAGCAAGTACTTAGCATCTCTAAGTGCCAGCATTCCTCAGGTAATGTTCTGTGTATGTGGCGAGTTGTAACATCCTTGCGTATTGCCACAAAAATCACCCAACTCTCTACTCACGATGTGTGTCGGTTAAATATTTTTGAAATTTGGGACGTAGACAGTATAGCATCTATTCATATAGCTAGATTGATAGATTCATAGCAGATATATTTTGTTTCAAATAGAGCATTGCAATCTGGGATTGGTCCACCGAAGACAATGTTCCTTCGAGTCTACTTGAACTAGACACTAGCTACGGACATCAGGTATGTTCTGCGAAAGAATTTTTCTACCTCAATACTGTCTCAGGTGAGGACACCCTAGACAGGGTTAAGTGGAAGAATGTTCTAAGAACCACCACGCAACGTCCAACCTGCTAGCATGTGGAACGTGGACGTTAAACGGATATGATGATGATGATGAATACACAAAATATTACTCAATTACTTACCTATTAAAGGCTCACAAATGGCATCAAACGCTAATTTCTCCAGTACCTAGACTAGAATACCTCGTGTCATGATAATCACACTACTTATTGACAAAATAAACTCTAAGTTGCTCCCATCTTCACTGCGACGTTTTGCTTAAAACCGCAAAGAAGAGGTGAGAAAACTGGCATTCTGGCGCAACGCCGACTGTTTGCCCAACAAAATGAACTCGAAGTGGTGAGCGTGACGTCACATTTTTATCTTTGGCTGCGGCCCGTGGCCGCTTGTACCGCCAGTACGCTGGCACGTTGCTTGGGGATTGGAACTGGCAACAACAATCGGGAAGATTTCAACAACATTGGAGGTATTTCAACAATACCTTTTATAAGACAACGCGCCAGTGAAATGGAGGAACTAGAGTTTATTTTGCCATAAGGTAGCTGATGATTATTGCCATGACACGAAGTAATTTGTAGTCTAGTACTGCGAGAAAATTAGCGTTGCGTGGCATTTGAGCCTTTAAGAATTGAATATTTAAGCCAAGTATGTTTTGAATCCTATCCTGCCTAAGATCATATGATGGGAACATTTAATTTCAGTCGTTCATGCTGTTCCATCATTGGATAATTTCCAGCTGTTGACCACAGTGACGCGCATGTTTGTCTTCTACACTTGGTATGTCTGCTAAGTGATCACAATAATGTCGACTCTTTGAGAGCTTTTATTTCAATAACAAAGGCTAGAGAATTCATATTGGCATGTCCATTAAAAATTACAAGATGCGAATTGCGGCATGCCATTTAGAAACAAGCATAGCGAAACTAGAAGTGCTTGAGCGGTTCTCGGTGCATTTCAAGTCCTGGCTCGGATCTCGCAGCACGACGCAGTGAGCTAACCGATAAGAGTTCAACAAACCAATTGGAATACAGCCAGTTCTGTATTTCAGCGCCAGAATCTAACGCTAGCACTGACTGCGACCTCTTTATGCAATCTTGTCATTTTGGAGTCGGGACACCAGCGTAAGGGGCTTGCCACATAATGCACTTATCATCACAAATATATGGGAGCAGGTTTAAAATACATATATTGGTTTGAGCTCGCCTAAACATGTTTATCTGCCGATATATATCATATTAGACAGTGTATTAATTCTATAAATTATACATATAATATGTATCCAGTCGGCTACTTTTCAAATATTGTTGTCAGGCATTGTAAGCAATCACAGGTGTAATGTAAATATGAATGCGGATGTAAAAACATTAATCACAATCTTTTGCAGAAGTCTTGACTGGAACCAACAAAACTGGTCAGTTTTACAGAAGAGCTCATTACCGTTGCTGACAATGTACGGTTCATCATATCGCTGACTGGTGACAGTGAAGGCAAGTCAAGTTTTATGATGACACACACAAGCTGCTTAACTGGTAATAATTGTGGAGTAAGGAGAGGGAGAGAGGAGAGACGGAGGGAGACGTGAGAGAGGGAGGGAGAGAGAGGAAGACGGGTAAGGGAAGAGGAAGAGGAGAGTGATGAATTAGAGCACAAAAGGAGAAAAGAAAAAGAAAAAAGAACAAGCCGAGAGAGAGAGAGAGAGAGGTTGGAAATTTTGTATGCTACTTGTATTTGTTCTAATCGAGAGCCGTCCGAGCTGACTAACATTTATCTCTCACTATATTCTTGTGTGGGTTTCATGCATAAATGTAATGGCATTTATGGGGTTCACGGCAGCGTATCAGGACCTCAAATATCGGCCCAATTGCTGGGATATCTTATCTCTGGTGTTGGATTTACAAGAGCAGAAAGTAAAATGCCTTCATTAAAACTAGATGACTAGGCAATTAATGTTACGCAACAGAGTTTTAGAAGCTCTTACACTAATGTTTTCACTTGGCCAAAATTCCTTTAATAATGAGGCGTGAATGTTTTTTAGGGATGAAGCGGAGGGAAAGAACCAGTGGGGAAGTTCAAAGGATAACCCCTTCTTGTCACGTCGTCTCTGGCTGCGGTAGCCATTGTCAACAGGTGATCGCTCACAAAGTAGAAGTTGTCTGCCAAAGAGTGGACGGTCGCTAGTACAGGCTATCATGCTCACCCAGCCAAAGTAAGATTTAATTGGTTATCGGTGAAAGTCATACGTCTGTTCATCAGTGGTCTTATTCCTATACTGGCTGTTGTATTTCTGGCCTTCACTATAGATGCATTGACATTTATAATATTATATATATCAAGAGTCATAAGTAGAGAAGCAGTATGCCCGTTTAAACGGGAGCGTTTTGCATAGTTTTCAACTTTGTAAATATTCTATGCAATATGTGAATAAAGTATAATTCAACCTTACCTTGTTTTCATCTATGATTCTCCCTTCATCGATATGACACCACCTAATTTACCTCAAAATCGTATTGTTCGTTCAAAAAGTACTTTGAATACGACACGCCGTTTCACACAGTTTTCCAAATGTTCGCATGTATATCGCGCAAGTTTATTATCGGATTAGTGTTCTATTGTCTAGTGACAGAACGCTGGGGCTGTGGGGATATTTAGGCATCGAATATGTATTCAGCGTTTACGTATTTCTAGCCATGCTAGAGTACTAAATGTGTGCTCACGGCGCTATAGGCAGCTGATTTTAGCTGTGTTGCCATCGTGTTCCTGATGATAG
>NW_014577457.1:188630-195895 GCF_000485595.1 Priapulus caudatus
CAACGCTTGTCCGATAAAAAAATACCCTAGGCGGAGATAATCGCGCTTCCTAAACCTCCCCTCACATGCCAAACGCCGCTCGAATCCACTTCTGTCCGCATCCTTGCACCCGTCTAAGCATTTCGGGCTATCGTTTCCGCACCGCTTGGAGCGCTGATAATTGATGTCACATGCCCAAATTTGCGTACTCTTACTAGCTGCGTGTAGAGACTTTAATTAAAAAAACATTGCCCGCGGCTCCGATCATGACGGGCATTAGCCTGATAGGGAAAATAATGGGAGGTAAGGGGATAGGCGCATGCCCCCGAAAGTCATTCATAAAATTATCGGCCGGAAAAACCGGAACTCCCGACGAAGCAGACGCGTTAGCCGCGCTGAAGGATTGCGGACAGAAGTGGATTCGAGGCGACGTTTGGCATGTGGAGGGAGGATTTAGGAGCCGATATCTCCGCCTATGAGTTATCGTATTGACAAAGCGCGTTGGTGCTTAGTTGGTTAGAGAGCAAGAATTCGGCGCTTAATGCATATACACTGAATTATTATAGACTCTTGCAGGCAAAGTTCGAGATAATGTTGTCAGTGAAATAGCCATATTTTCCGTTTTCCGTATAGTACACTCTTAGGTATTATTAGCTCTGATATATATGCGATGTCACAAATCCTGCCTGTGCTGTGAATAGGATTAAGATCTTTTTCAAAAATATTGTTGCTGACATAACGGTTAAGGTAGTACTGGAAATAAAGGAAGGTTATGACACCCATACTGGTGCCTTTTTCTTGCTATATGTCATATGAAATCTTTAGCAGCGCTATTAACCTCGGTGAACTCAAACCCATGTTCATCTGATTGTGGCCACATGTTCATGCTGCCAGCGCAATGGCATGCATAGCTAATCGTCTAACCTCCTAAGTCGCATAGCTGCACGTGTTTGTGAATAGCAGTAGCCTCTCACAATTACTCTTCTCCTCAGGACGAGATCGCTGCGTGACCTTGTTTCAGAGCCACGCTTGGAGACTGAAGGGCGAGTTCGTGGGCGTACGGTTGGCGCCAGAGGCGCACTACAAAGCGCGTCTGGCCAGATCATGTTTGGCGGGAAGCAGCATTCGAAGTTTCCGCGTCTGATTTCTCTCGGAGAAGACAGGGTTTGGTGAGCCGACAGTGCGCGTTTTTCGCTGCCTCACAAGCGCTACGGCCCGGGCGTAATACGTATGCAGGAGCCGCCACTGGCGATGATGTTTTTAACAGCAGAGACAGCGGTCAGTATCGTGGGTGGGAACAATAAAAGGCAGTTGTTGGCACACGCAATAACCGTGTTCAACCCATAATGTATTCTTCATATTTGACAGATATTAGGCTGGCCTAAGGTGTCCAGCTAGTCGGATAATGGTCGATCCCAAGAGCATGCCAGTAAGATCGCCGACAAATGGATAACGTACATGGAGGCGTTTTGTTGGAGTGTCTGCAGGTTGAATACGACTTGGAGGAGACGCACGAGAAATGATCTTACACTTGCAGAGCGGAGAGGTTGGCAGCAAACCGCTGTGCCAAGCGATGTTATGGCGTGTACCCGTCACTCACCAGCCGAAGACTTCAATTCTCCCGGCAAACAACCAGGTCCTAGAAAGCCTGAAATCCCTTCGTGCAAGCTGAAACGTGCTCGTACTCATCGCGGTATGTCACATTTGTGTCCGTGTGACTTATGAGTGTGATTATGCTTTATTATATAAAATCTGAATGCAGGCTTCTTGGTATGCGGATGATTAGAACACACTTCAGTTATTGCTTTGTTACACAACATCATTTGTGTACGATTAATGCTTTACCATACAAGTTTACTCCATTCTACTTGTGGATTTCCATGTGAAAATAAGTAGAATTCAGTAGGAATATGTGTTTCATACGATCAATGCTACGATACAGACGATCAGTATTTTCGCATGCTGGACGCGACGTATATGCCAGCTTGTCATACTCGTAGGCTCTCCTTTACCGCTCACAGTTCAGAGATGAAACTATACAACACAACGACCAAGAATGTGCAGAAAGACAGTGCTTAGTCCATAAGCCTATGGAACTCCCTTGCCAATGGTAGTCTAAACACGTCTGAACATGTGCTGCATAAGGCTAGTGCGTATTAATTCACACCGGGGTCATGGCCTTATAGAGCTGAAGGTCCGATGGGACCGAATATTGCATGGTAATTAACACAGTACTCTTGCGACACGTACAACACGGCATGCGTTGCGCAACGGGATGCCTCTGCCTGATGCGTGTGTGTGTGTTGTGTGTGTGCGGTGCGTGCGTGCTCGTGCTAGTGCGTGCGTGCAGTCGCTGGTGAGGAGAAGAGAGAGCCGAGAGAGAGAGAGTGTGCTGTCGTGTGCGTGTGCGTGTGCGTGTGCGTGTGCGTGTGCGTGTGTGTGTGTGCGTGTGTGTGTGTGAGAGAGAGAGAGGTGTGAGTGTGTGAGAGAGAGAGATTGTCCCGTTGCGCAATCATGCGTGTACGCAAGTCGCGAGATCACTGTGTGAGTGGATGTCCGGATGCGTAGCCTGGAGGCTAGGCGACCGGTTCCGGATGCGTTGCCACTGCGCATTCGAAAATGCATCTTTACACCTTGAACACATAACCTTTGGTCTATCGGACCTTCGGTCTATCGGACCTTCGGTCTATAGGGCTGTAACCATTCACACCGGTTCTGGTTTGATAGTATTGCAGCATATGGCTATTTAACTAAAACTAGCAAAAACCGTGCAAGTTTTTTGTTTGCTGTCGCAGGGCTGCTATAACAAAATCATGCGAATGTATGAGATCTTTTGGTAATGAGACTTGAGTGCATAAAAACACAGATCAGATACTGTTAATCTTGGTGTGCTATCGAAAATGAATTAAACGAGACAGTTTTGCAATAAAACGGGTAATGGTAGCATTTACAAGCGTTTATTTATGAAGTGTTGCCACACTTCAATAATTTCAACGCTTCCATAACTCACACCCCAATGCTAAAACGTACTTGGACGTGTAAGCTGTGAATACCAATTCAGCACAAACTGTTATTGGAAGTTTTCGTTATACGGGTTTACGCGTTTTGATAGCAACATTGGGAATTAATGCTGGCACCTTAGTAATCCCATCTCGATGCCAGTTGTTACCGTCACAACGCCTGAGAAATCGCAAGCATGTCATCGGTATGTTAATAGCAGTTGCTGGACGCGTGCGCGTTTTGTAACCTGCTTAACAGCGCCCATCTATTGCTTAAGATGTTGTTTTCGCAGAGCAGTCGACAAAAATACTCCTTTTTTTTCAGCCTTCGCATTATTCATCGACAAGGAAATTCTCGGCAGAAAAAGAAGTTCTACGCCGCTCACAGAACTGCAGACAAGGTCGGATTGCTGAAGCTGCCGCTGGATGGCAACCCTCATAACTCGCTGGCAGTCATTGGACACCCGGGCGATGTGAGTTACGTGGTGTCAATATACAAACCTACACGCTGTGCGTGTGGCTGTTGGAGACTACAACTACCGTATATGATCGCGTAATAACCGCGGGCGCCTATTAGCCGCACCTCAATTTGAATCGGGTAACCAAGTATTGCGCCTAGTATATTTCCCCTCACGGTATGGCGCACTTATAATCCGCAGAGCAATTACAGGGTTGAAATCTGAGGCCAAATATGTGGTTATTACGCGAGTATATAATTAAGGTATTACTGTTACAACAATCTTGGAGTGGGTAGATTTAATTGTGATGCAATAATTAATCCTATAAAGCTGAAGAATATGTTCTAAATGTACCAGTAATGTATGAACAGTTACCTCTGCTTTTCTCAAAAACTTTCATGCTTTTTGTTGTATGTTGTAGCAATTTATTATAACTCGATAAAACAAATAATTATAATAAAATAATCAAACCTATTAAAAACAAACCTACTTAAAGTGATGGAACAAAGCTAGTCTAGCAAATACTTTTGGTTGTTGTATGACATATGTACTATATATATATATATATATATATATGTGTGTGTGCGTGTATGCGTGCGTGTGTGCGTTTGTGAATACCCTAGGCAATATCGTGGAAATGCAGCAAGCAAAACTAGTAACTAAATTTAAATGTAATTAAATCAATAACATGAGTGATTTATATCATTTTTCTAATGCCTTTCCGAACGAAATCTTTAGTTTAATAATCGTTGCAATAGATTTGTATGCGTACAATCATTGCCTTCTAAATGTTTAATTCTCAGGTGGTAGATATATGCTGCAGCCACGATGGTAAATCCATGTTCACAGGTGGCGCCACCGATGCCACTGTCTTCATGTGGGAGATGAACTTTGAGTAAGTTTAATAGTATCTCGGCTGTAATTTTTTAAATAGTTTAATAGTTCTTTGTGGTGGCAGGGTTTGTACTAACTGCGTTGAAGACCAGGGAGCAGGCTGCATCATGCAGTGTGTTTCATTGTTGATATGCCTGGACGATGAAACCTGACGAAAGCCCCGATGACATATTTCGTTAATGGTTGTCTGTTTTTGTCTTGATCTGGCATGTTAGCGTGCCAAAAAATGCCAGCGATAGCATACGAGACAAGAACTTTTGTGCTAAAGCCCCACCAACCGTTATCAAGGATTGCAGGCAAACTGCTTGGTTTCGTCCATTTTAGCTGCTGATTACTCAACAGTGAAGTCATGCTTGGATCTCGTGTTAACAGTAGTTCTGTGCACATCACGTGCTCCCTCGTGCTTAGTTAATTAGTTGTGTAATTTATACTGTCGGTCTTAGGATAGGACTCCTAGGATAGGATAGGATAGGACTCCTAGGATAGGATAGGATAGGACTCCTTTAGTCCTAGGATAGGATAGGATAGGATAGGACTCCTTAGTCCTAGGATAGGATAGGATAGGACTCCTAGGATAGGATAGGATAGGACTCCTAGGATAGGATAGGATAGGATAGGACTGCTAGGATAGGACTCCTAGGATAGGATAGGATAGGATTAGGACTCCTATCACGCCTTTTAATTGCGCAGCGACGCGAGGGAATAATAATACGATGTGATTATTACTTGCGAGCAGTGTGTTAGAGGCACTCGCCATCTAGGCGGTCTGGGGATCGTACCATTCTACGACCTGCTGGAAGGTGGCCAGTCCGGCACCTATTCCGAGAGATGGAGAATTTCTTCTACTATGGCCAGACTAAGAGGTAATGGATATAAGTGGGTTTGTACGTTGTGCAGGCGAAGTCATACTCGTCTTACTCAGCATAAATGTCCTCTCAAAACGATCTAAATTTAAATTATTATCGATCATTTTTTAAAATTCTAATTATAAAATATACTTATTATAAATTTTAATTATAAATTATTTTTTTGGGGTGCGCCAAGAGACGCGTCTTGCTTGTAATGCATCGTTAACTAGAATCGAACATTTCATGCTTTTGATGCAATTACGGGATGCCTTTCAATGATTAAATTATCCTGAAAAGTATTGATGCGAGTTATTACTCGGTGTTGGGACTCGACAGGTCATGTAGCAAAAACAGATATAGATGTGGCTTTCGGTGCATTGTAATAAAATTTAGGGTGAGTTCATATGTAAAAATTAATTTTCTGTGTGAAAATTACTGCTAAATCACCAGGATTGGTGCGTGCGATGTATAAAGGGACCGGTGCACTCTTCATTGTCTGTGGGTCTCGTGCTATATCAGGCCTGAGGACCGATGGACGTTCACAGAGTAGCCAGTAACGTGAAAGTGGAGCAAATTCCGTACGTGATGAGGGCGCTGGGTACTACCCCACACAACCGGAGGTGAGTGGGTTTTTATGGCGAGCTGCAAGTAGGTTTTTGGAGGATTTCAAGGTGGGAAGCTAGAGGTGACGTAGGTTTAGAGTGTGATTGTCTAGATAATGATTAGTAGAATCATCTATGCATTGTCGGGCATTGTAGATACGTATAGCAGGAAGTCCAAGTGGCTGTGTAGTTTGATGGCATATAGTGGACTGATGTTATACCATTGAGATGAACGCAAGTGAGTAATAAAAGTTGTTGAATAATAATCATGTGTCATTGCGGTTCACGTTTTCTAAAAAAAATGGATGTAACGATGTGCATGTTATTGTGTAACAAACAAGATAGCCTTAAGCGGGGGACACACGTCATGCTAAGTATTTATTCCGCAGTTCCGCAGCGATTGTTGAAATCGCAGCGCAAATTCGCAATGTGTGTACGCTCAAGCGGCGGGCGAATTTTTTGCTGCGAATTTCATCCGCACGAAATTCGCAAGCGATCAACATATTTGATACTTTTTCGCTGCCGTGAACGCTGCGAATATACACTGGTACCGTCCCTTCCAAGAAGCCGATATTAGGCCGCGTGTTGTGTGTACGCTGCGGCACGTGGCGAAAAATCGCATGGTGTGTGCCGCTCATTATCGCCCAGCGGGTGCGAATATTTTCGGCCGGCGATTTGCTGCGGATAGATCGCCGCGGACGTGCGAATAAAATTCGCAATGGTGTGTCCCAGGACTTTATGACATGAGCATATATATATAATAGCTCATGTTTGAGATTGAAGTGTATGCAGTTAATGTATGGTAGGCAGATGAGGATTCTGTCGATTAAGCCAAGACACACAGCACTGAATAAACGGTGTGTTGACGCTCGCCGTTTGTCATTTTTGAGGATTAAGTAATTAGTCGCGAGTGTAAGTTATGAGTTCCATTGATCACGCAAGCGAAAGCTGTTTATGGAAAAGGCCATCATAAGAGAGCATATGGATTGCAAAGGATTTCAATGATCTCTTACGTCGCAGTGCTCGTCGTGAAATTCACGCGCCGACGAGGCATACCGCTTGATCCAATGTACCGTTTGCGCGGTTAATTTCTATATTGCTGCACAAATTCATTTGAAATAATAATGGAACGGCACATCTAATTTGCAATGTGTAATGCGTGCAGGCGAGAGCATATGTGATGGCTAGACTAAACATCAAAAGAAGTGAATGCTGCGTAGCATCTATTAAATGAAGCATCCTAACATATTAATGAGCATTTGAGCTAAAGCTTGTTAAACATGGACTTTTTACGCCTACTCATGCGCGAACGCCTCGTATGGAGTATCGTCATCCTTTACGCCCATATATCATGGTTTTCCGTGGTTGATAATATGTGTGGCATGCGTGCGTGCGTGTGTGTGCGTTATGTGCGTGGCGTCTGTGGTGGTTGGTTGCGTGCTGTGCGTGTGCGGTGTGCGGCGTGGCGTGTGTGTGTGGGTGCGT
>NW_014577457.1:195920-206091 GCF_000485595.1 Priapulus caudatus
CCACGCAGCACGCACCGGAACGCGGCACGCACTACACGTACACACAGCACAGTACTGCACACACACACACCATGCACGCACACACATCACACACACCAAACATGCGACGCAGCGCACGCACGCGACGCGCACTCGACCGCACGCCTCACACCACAATCACCACCAAGCATTCCCCGAACACGCACACAGCACGCACGCGCACGCGCCCACGCACGCACGCACCGCACGCACACACAGCAGCACACACGTCCTTTGCAATGATGCTGCTGCCAGTAATGCTGCCTCTGCTAACCGCCGTCTCTCGCTCTCTCTCGCGCTGTCTCAGGTGTTTCGTCAACCAAACGCGGCCCCGCCCCCCGCGCCCCCCCCCCCCTCCCCGTCAGCACACCAGCAGGATATCTCGGACGCGTCTCGGCATACTAGTTGGGCAGCACGGAGCTGCGCCGCGCGGAAGACCTGCTCGAGCAGTGCAGACGCGACGCGGAAGCGAGCGCGACGACGCTCGCCGCGCGAACTCGGTGCCGCGCATCGTAGCACGTTGTTGTTGTTGCTCTCTCGTTTGTCGTCAGTAGTATGATTATTAGTATTTTATTATATCACAATATTGTCATTATTATTGTAACATGAGATATTATTATTATTATTCATCTATTTCTCATTATCAGGTGGTATTATTATATAAAATATATTCATGATAGTTATTGTATTAATATATATAATATGATTAGTATATATTGGTATTATTATAATTTTATGATTATTGCTCTAATGTATCCGGCTACGTGCCAATTACTGTATAACGCCAATTTTTCGAGTACGATACTTCGCGAGTGGTTAATTTCGCGGCGGTGAATACGAATTATTGGTTATATTCCGTATGAATGTATTCGCCTTTCGCGTCTGGGACGCGTTCGCGAAATCGCGCGAAAATTAAACCACCGAAATTCAGGTCAGCGTATACAGTACACCGCGGCGAATCAACCGAGGCTAGCGTGGTAAGGCCTACATGTGAATCCAGCGTGACAGCTAGTGGGAGTGATTGTAGAGTAATGTCGAGAATGTGTTTAAGCTGCGTAACGAAGCCGTTTTAGAAGTGGCTGTGAACCGGTGAAACCGTGCCGAGAGTTGGTGTAAAACCCGTGTGCCGCCCCATGGGGACGCCACTCGGTGTAATGCGGCGGAATGGGCGTTCACACAGTGCCATTATGCCGCTCCCGTTGAGAATCAGACAGCGCTACGACCACGAAAAGCCTGAAATAAGGCGATTAGTATCCTCGATGATCAGGGAATCTATTCACTGTCTGAACGCAGTCGTAGACGTTCGTAACAGATGTCCTACGCGCTCGGAATGCGTCCGGAGGCGGCGGCCAAGCACTCCCGACAGTTAGGGTGCATCCCGTAACACATTCGGACACTCAGTTCGGATTTTTGTCTAGTCAGGAACAATCGTGATATGTCGGGACAGATTCTGCTGTATCGGATCAAATCGGAACAATTTCCGGTGGGTCTGAGCGGTGTCTGGACGGGGTCTGTGGATCGGGAGCGTGTCGTGATGAACGGGCCAGATCTGGAGAAATTTTCACTTGCCGTTTCTTGCGATTGAATCCAGATGGTCCAGATCTAAACGGATGTCTTCCGTCAGCGTCGGTTCACTGTCGGGTCACTGTCTGATCTCAGTCGGATCGCATTCGGAGGGATCGTGGCGCTGTCGGACAGAGTTAATGTGGGTCGGTTTTACATAGCGTAAGATACAAATCGGGATCAGAATCGGTGAGAAAACTGGAGAATCGGGGACGAATTCGGCCCTAGAAACGCTGAATAGGTACGCTCTCCTGAAACAATATCATGATGTCTGTCGTGAGTAAGATTAATGTTTTTTACAATTTTAATAAAGTTGGGAAATTGCCGCACGAAACACAGGATCTTGATCAGACGTTAACAAAATTTTAATGGAATGTCCCTATCGAAGGACAGGCAGTAACAATCCCTGAATGTGTGACATGTGTCTTTAAGCTGGTGGAGTCGCTGGTAAAGCGAATTTGGAGCCTTGATTAGCTGATATTAGCTGGCCTCATTTGCCTCATCGTTCCTGGCACAGCGCCCACATTGGTGCCTCATCGTTGCTCACGCCCTTACATTGTGCTCATGCATCACAGGCCTGCTCACATTGTGCCTAGATGCACTCACAACATGCCTCACATGTGCCATGGTCACATTTGCTCTCGTGCCGCACATTGTTTGCTCACGTGATCACAGCCTGCCTCACATTTGCCTTACGTGCCTCATCGTGTCTCACAGCCTGCCTTACATTGTGCCTCATCGTTCCTCACAGCCTGCCTTACGTGCCTCATCGTGTCTCACAGCCTGCCTTACATTGTGCCTCATCGTTCCTCACAGCCTGCCTTACGTGCCTCATCGTGTCTCACAGCCTGCCTTACATTGTGCCTCATCGTGCCTCACAGCCTGCCTCACATTGTGCCTCATGCCTCACAGCCTGCCTCACATTGTGCCTCATGCCTCACAACCTGCCTCACATTGTGCCCCATGTCTCACATTGTGCCTCGTGCCTCACAGCCTGCCTCACATTGTGTCTCACCGTGCATCACAGCCTGCCTCACATTGTGCCTCATCGTTGCTCACAGCCTGCCTCACATTGTGTCTCATCATGCCTCACAGCCTGCCTCACATTGTGCCTCATCGTGTCTCACAGCCTGCCTCACATTGTGCCTCATCGTTCCTCACAGCCTGCCTCACATTGTGCCTCATCGTGTCTCACAGCCTGCCTCACATTGTGCCTCATCGTTCCTCACAGCCTGCCTTACGTGCCTCATCGTGTCTCACAGCCTGCCTCACATTGTGCCTCATCGTTCCTCACAGCCTGCCTTACGTGCCTCATCGTGTCTCACAGCCTGCCTTACATTGCACATATTGCGTCGCTTTGATGTCTTCCCCTCTAACGCGAGCGTGGCTGTCTCGCTCCACATGCAGCCAGGATACTTAGCGATCGAGAGCTAATTAAAGAAGCACGCAATATGTTATCATATCGTTATCGGCCGGAGGTGCTTATTAGAGTAATGAGAACCCATCGCGAAAATTTGGCACTGTGCGCATGAAGAGGAAGAAAGGGAGATGCGAAATGTCGTTAATGTAGACACACATTTTTTTTTGTTCAGAACAAAATTCGCTGCGATAATTAAAGCTTACGGTGAACTAATTAGTTTTAAGTAAACGAATGTAAAAGGTGGCCTTTGGCATGGCTGGGTAATGTAGTTCTTATTACCACGAATATTGTCGGGTTTTCTCAGGCTATTTCTGCGCAAGGTTGTCTACTAAATTCTCGTTAAATTAACAAATTTAGCAACCTGCGTCTCTGCATACCTAGCCTGGCCACAGCGGCCCCGATACGCACACCTACGATACCCGAGTGTGAATTGCAATAATTTAAGCAAGTAATTTTTGAATCCTATCCTGCCTAAATCATATGATGGGAACATTTAATTTCAGTCGTTCATGCTGTTCCATCCATTGGATAATTTCCAACTGTTGACCAACAGTGACCGGCATGTTGTCTTCTACACTTGGGTATGTCTGCTAAGTGATCACAATAATGTCGACCGTTTGAGAGTTTTATTTCAATAATCAAAGGCTAGAGATTCATATTGGCATGTCCATTAAAAAATACAACAGAGCGAATTGCGGCATGCCAGTTAGAAACAAGATAGCGAAACTAGAAGTGCTTGAGCGGTTCTCGGTGATTTCAGAGTCCTGGCTCGGATCTCCAGCACGACTGCAGTGAGCTAACCGATAAAGAGTTCAACAAACCAATTGGGAAGTACAGCCAGTCTGTATTTCAGCCAGAATCTAACCTAGCACTGACTGCGACCTCTTTAGGCAATCTTGTCATTTGGAGTGGGACACCAGGTAAGGGGCTTGCCACATAACTGCACATTATCATCACAAATATATGGGAGGAGGTTAAAATACATATATGGTTTGAGTCGCTAAACAGTTTATTGCGATATATAATATATAGACAGTGTATTATTCTATAATTATACATATAATATGTATCCAGTGCTACTTTTCAAATATTTTGTAGCATTGTAAGCAATCACAAGGTGTAATGTAAATATGAAATGCGGATGTAAAAAACATTAGATCACAATCTTTTGCAGGAAGTCTTGACTGGAAGCCAACAAAACTGGTCAGTTTACAGAAGAGCTCCATTACTGTGCTGACAATGTACGGTTCATATATCGTGACTGGTGACAGTGAAGGCAAAGTCAAGTTTTATGATGGACAACACAAGCTGCTTAACTGGTAATAAATGTGGAGTAGGAGAGGGAGAGAGAGAGACGGAGGGAGAGTGAGAGAGGGAGGGAGAGAGAGGAAGAGGGTAAGGGAAGGAGGGAGAGAGAGGGGGCGAATGAGAGGGAGGGAGAGAGAGGAAGAGGGTAAGGGAAGGAGGGAAGAGGAGAGTGATGAATAGAGCACAAAAGAGAAAAAGAAAAAGAAAAAAGAACAGCGAGAGAGAGAGAGAGAGAGTTGGGAAATTTTGTATGTACTTGTATTTGTCTATCAGAGCCTCGAGCTGACATACATTTATTTCTCACTATATTCTTGTGTGGGTTTGCAGTTCATAAATGTAATGGCATTTTATGGGTTTCACGCAGGTATCAGGACCTAAATATTGGCCCAATTGCTGGGATATCTTTCTCTGGTGTTGGATTTACAAGAGCAGAAAGGTAAAATGCTTCATTAAAACTAGATGACTGGCAATTAATGTTACCAAAGAGTTTTAGAAGCTCTTACACTAATGTTTCACTTGGCAAAATTCCTTTAATAATGAGGGAGGGAGATGGTGTCAGATATTAAGGAAGAATCATGAGCGAAACAAGTAATAGTTGAATATATTATCCACATATGATAGATATATTTAGAAGAAAACTATTGCAAAACGCTGTTAAACGGTGTCAATACCTGCTCTAATTATGCACACTTTAATATAGATATATATATAGATTATAGATATAGACTATATTGATTGATTTATTTATTATATATAATTAGATGCGCAAATCTGTATTCGGACCCAAGTCGGCCATTGAAGTTGTGGTGACTATGAAACGCCACCGCCCCCCAGCCTCCCGCGTCGACCAGCCACCCCCACTCCCCCCCTCGAAACCCAATCCTGGGCGAACATAACTGCCTTAGCCTTTGACCACTGCGGACAATACATGGTAAGCTCTGGCAGGTAGCATCGCTGGGGGTTTATCAGAATGAAATACTGGATAATTCGTATTGTACAGTATATGCATTCAGGAACATTCCATGAGTGTATATATTTACAATTATAGTAGTAGCAGTACTGGCAGTCGTAGTGGTAATAGTAGTGGGTGTAGTATAGTGGTTGTGGATTTGTTTTTGCTGTGAATTATGACATTACAAGAAAATAATGGCCGCAAAGGTATAGTTACAGATCCCATCAAATGACATAGAGATCCCACTGTCTGTACCGCGTAATCCGTAGGTGCCCATTTCTAGCATAACACTTGTCGACAACTATTGCTTATAAATGCTGCCGTTTCTTACAGGCGGTGATCTTACCAATGGGAAGCTGAGCATCTTGGATGCGGTAACACTGGTTGATGAGCGACCGGAGCAGTTCATATATTACCAAAGGCGTTCTGATCTATGTCAGTGCTTGTTTTGCTGTCTCCGAAGTCTGACTACCTCGCAACAGTGGTATGGTCTGCCTTCAAAATACTGGGTCAAAAATTAGCTCTCTATATATTTTAAATAAATAAATAAATAAATAAATATAATAATATATTATATTATATATTATATAATTGTGCATATGTGTCACAAATCCTGCCTGTGGCTGAATGATTCAGATCTTTCAAAACACCCTCCCTCCCCCCCCCACTAAATTATGTGCGTGATCATACGAGGCGCAAGAGTAGTATGTGGGAGAAGAATAAGAAGTTGACACCTGCCATACTGTTGCTTTTTCTTGCTGATATTTCATGATAATACTGCTTGCCGGTATTTTCGTGACTCAAACCCATGTTCCCTCCCCCCCTTTGTGTGCCACCTGATTCATGCTGCATTCCCCCGGCACCCCCCGCCCCCCGCCTCGTCATTTACCCCCCCTCCACCCCTCCCCCACCCCACCCCCCGCCCCCCCCCCCCCCCCCCCCACCCCCCCACTCCACACCCCCCCCCCCACCCCCCCACAAGGCTCCGATACTGCACGGTCCCCCCCGCCCCTCCCCGCCCCACCCCCAACACACCACCCCCCCCCACCACCCCCCACCAGCCCCCCCCCACCCCACCCCCACCCCCCCCCCCCCCCCCCCCCCCAACAACCCCCCCACCCCCCACAACCCCTCCCCCCTCCACAAACCCCCTTACCTCTCCCCACACCCCCCACGTCCCACCCCCCCCACCCCCCCCCACACCCCTCCCCCCACCCCCATCCTCCCCCCCCCCCCCCCCCTCCAGCCCCCCCCCCACACACCGCCCCCCCCCCCCCCACCCCACCGCCCCCACCACCGCCCCACCCCTCCCCCCTTCGCCCCGTCGCCCCCACCCCTCACCCCCCCACACCCCCCCCCCTCCGCCCCTTCCACCACACAGCCCACGCTGTGAGAGATCGATAGGGCCGAGTCGTGGGCGGTACGCGTTTGGCCGCCACCAGAGACGGGCCCGCCCTACAACCTCTGCCAGATATGCGTTCGGCCGTGTAAGCCAGATTCGCAAGTTCGGCGCTCGGCTCCTGATTCGCTAGGTTCGGGTAAGGACCAGGGTCTGGTGAGCGACGTGCTCGTTTTTCCTGCTCGCAATGCCGGCTATCTTTCTTGTGGTGTGTATAGAGCGATTATACGCCGCGTATTCACGTATGCGTCAGGAGCGGCCGGCGTACACAGGGCGCGATGCCGCCTATGCGCCGACATATAGTTGTGTCTCGACGGAAACCACCGCCCCAAACTTGCCCCGCGTGTGGTCAGGATCATATCGTGGGAAGGGAACACGTGAAAGATGGGCAGCGCTGTGGCCACTACGCAAAACCGTGTCTCAACACTTCCGCGGCGGGTGGGGGGGGGCCGACCACCTCATCGACCCTCCTCCCCCTCCGTCCCGACAGATACCCTTCCCCGGGCCACCCTCTGCAAGTTGTCCAGCTAGTCGCTATGGTCGATACCGAAGACATCCAGGTAATCCCGACTAATGATATACATGGAGCGTTTTGTTTGGATGTCTGCAGGTTGAATACGACTGTTTGGGAAGTAAAGAAAAAGCAGAAAAAAAACTGGCAAGAATGATCAACACTTGTCAAGAGCAGCGAGAAGGTTGAGCAAAGGAACACGTCTGTGCCAAACCGTTGTATGGCGTGTACCCGCGTGCACTTCACCGAGCGAGACTCCATTGCTAGACCGCAAACAACCAGGTCCTAGAACGTAGAATGCTGAAATCCCTTCGTGAAGCTGAAACTGGCAACTGGCTGTACTCAATCATTATGTCACATTTGTGTCCGTGTGCACTATGAGTGTGATTAAGTTTATTGTATAAAATCGAATAGCAGCTTCTGGTATGCATGGATTAACACACTTCAGTTATTGCTTTTTACACAACATCTTTGTAGGTAGTCGAATGTACCATACAGTTACTCACATTTACTTGTGATTTCCATGTGTAAAATAAGTAGAATTCAGTAAGAAATAATTGTTTCTAACACATCAATGTACGAGACAGACCGCGATCAGTATTTCGCGCACGCTGACGCGACGTATATGCAGGCTTGTCACTCGAGGCTCTGCCTTAACCCGTCACAGTTCAAGATGAAGCTATACAACACACGACCAAGATGTGCAGAAAGACAGTTGCTTGGTCCAAGCTATGGAAGCTCCTTGCAATGGTAGTCTAA
The DNA here is from genome assembly GCF_000485595.1 of Priapulus caudatus. Taxonomy (NCBI): domain Eukaryota; kingdom Metazoa; phylum Priapulida; class Priapulimorpha; order Priapulimorphida; family Priapulidae; genus Priapulus; species Priapulus caudatus. The sequence goes on from NW_014577457.1 coordinate 203,851, forward strand.
CACGTCTGAACATGTGCTGCGTATAGGCTAGTCGTATTATTCACACCGATTCTGGTTTGATAGTATTGTAGCATATAGCTATTTAACTAAAACTAGCAAAAACCGTGGGGCAAAGTTTTTGTTTGCTGTCGCAGGGCTGCTATAACAAAATCATGCGAATGTATGAGATCTTTGGTAATGAGACTTAAGTGGCATAAAAACACAGATTCAGATACTGTTAATCTTGGTGTGCTATCGAAAATGAATTTAAGCGAGACAGTTTTTGCAATAAAACGGTAATGGTAGCATTTACAAGCGTTTATTTATGAAGTGTTGCCACACTTCAATAATTTCAACGCTTCCATAACTCACACCCCAATGCTAAATCGAACTTGGCGTGTAAGCTGTGATACCAATTCAGCACAAAACGGTCATTGGAAGTTTTCGTTATAACGGGTTTACGCGTTTTGATAGCAACATTGGGAATTAATGCTGGCAACTTTAGTAATCCGTCTCGATGCCAGTTGTTACCGTGTCACAACGCCTGAGAAATCGCAAGGCATGTCATCGGTATGTTAATAGCAGTTGCTGGACGCGTGTCGCGTTGTGTAACCTGCTTAACAGCCCTATCTATTGCTTAAGATTTTTTTCGCAGAGCAGTCGACCAAAATACTCCTTTTTTTTCAGCCTTCGCATTAATTCATCGACAAGGAAATTCTCGGCAGAAAAGATTCTACGCCGCTCAACAAGAAACTTGCAGACAAGGGTCGGATTGCTGAAGCTGCCGGCTGGATTGTCAACCCTCATAACTCGCTGGCAGTCATTGGACACCCGGGCGATGTGAGTTACGTGGTGTCAATATACAAACCTACACGCTGTGCGTGTGCTGTTGAGACTACAACTACCCGTATATGACGGCTAATAACCGCGGGCGCCTATTAGCCGCACCTCATTTGAATCGGGTTAACCCAAGTATTGCGCCTAGTATATTCCCGCTCACGTATGCGACTTATAATCCGCAGAGCAATTACAGGGTTAAAATCTGAGGCCAAATATGTGGTTATTTACGCGAGTATATAATTAAGGTATTAACTGTTACGACACATCTTGGAGTGGGTAGATTTAATTGTGATGCAATAAATTAATCCTATAAAGCTGAAGAATATGTTCTAAATGTACCAGTAAATGTATGAACATTACCTTGTTTTCTCAAAACTTTCATGCTTTTGTTGTGTATGTTGTAGCAATTTATTATAACTCGATAAAACAAATAATTATAATAAAATAATCAAACCTATTTTAAAACAAACCTACTTAAAGTGATGGAACAAAGCTAGTCTAGCAAATACTTTTTGGTTGTTTGTATGACATATGTACTATATATATATATATATATATATATGTTGTGTGGTGCGTGTATGCTGCGTGCGTGTGTGCGGTTGGAATACCCTAGGCAATATCGTGGAAATGCAGCAAGCAAAACTAGTAACTAAATTAAATGTAATTAAATCAATAACATGAGTGATTTATATCATTTTTTCTAAATGCCTTTCGAACGAAATCTTTAGTTTAATAATCGTTGCAATAGACTTTGTATCGTACAATCATTGCCTTCTAATTTTAAATTCTCAGGTGTAGATATATGCTGCAGCCACGATGGTAAATACATGTCACAGGTGGCGCCACCGATTGCCACTGTCTTCATGTGGAGATGAACTTTGAGTAAGTTTATAATTAGTCTCGGCGTAATTTTTAAATAGTTTTAATAGTTCTTGTGGTGGCAGGGTTGTACTAACTGCGTTGAGACACAGGGAGCGAGCTGCATCATGCAGTGGTTTCATTGTGATATCCTGGACGATGAAACCTGACGAAAGCCCGATGACATATTTCGTTAATGATTGTCTGTTTTTGTCTTGATCTGGCATGTTTAGCGTGCCAAAAAAATGCCAGCGATAGCATACGAGACAAGAACTTTTGTGCTAGGAAAGCCCCCAACCGTTATCAAGGATTGCAGGCAACTGCTTGGTTTCGTCCATTTTAGCTGATTACTCAACAGTGAAGTCATGCTATGGATCTCGTGTTAACAGTAGTTCTGTCGCACATCACGCTGCTCCCTCGTGCTTAGTTCATTAGTTGTGTAATTTATACTGGTCCCTTAGGATAGGACTCCTAGGATAGGGATAGGATCAGGATTGACAATAGCCGTAGGATAGGTATAGGATAGGCAGGACTTCCCTTAGTCTCCTAGGATAGGCATAGGAA
>NW_014577457.1:206742-215758 GCF_000485595.1 Priapulus caudatus
CGCGTGAATGTTTTTAGGGATGAAGAGGAGGGAGAACAGTGGGGAATTCAAGGATAACCCTTCATTGTCACGTCGTCTTCGGCTGCGGTAGCCATTGTCAACGGTGATAGCTCACAAGTAGAGTTGTCTGCAAAGAGGGACGTCGCTAGTACAGGCTATCCATGCTCACCCAGCCAAGTAAGATTTAATTGGTTATGGTGAAAGTCATACGTCCTGTTCATAGTGTCCTATTCCTATACTGGCTGTTGATATTTCTGCCTTCACTATAGATGCATGACATTTATAATATATATATATCAAGAGCTCATAATAGAGAAGAGTATGCCCGTTTTAACAGCGTTTTGCATAGTTTTCAACTTGTAAATATTCTATCAATATGTGAATAAATATATTCAACCTTTACCTTGTTTTCATCTATGATTCTCCCTTCATCATATGACACCACCAATTTACCTCAAAATCGTATGTGTTCTTCAAAAAGTACTTTGAATACGACACGGTTTCACCACAGTTTTCCCAAATGTTCGCATGTATTCGGCGCAAGTTTATTATCGGATTAGTGTTCTATTCTATGACAGAACGCTGGGGCTGTTGGGGATATTAGGCATCGAATATGTATTCAGGCGTTGTACGTATTTCTAGCATGCTAGATAAATGTGTGCTCACGGCGACTATAGCAGCTGATTTTAGCTGTGTTGCCATCGTGTTCCTGATGATAAGTAGGATAGGACTCCTAGGATAGGATAGGATAGGATAGGACTGCTAGGATAGGACTCCTAGGATAGGATAGGATAGGATAGGACTCCTATCACGCCTTTAATTGCGCAGCGACCGAGGGAATAATAATACGATGTGATTATTACTTGCGAGCAGTGTGTTAGAGGCAGCCTCCCATCTAGGCGGTCTGGGGATCGTACCATTCTACGACCTGCTGGAAGGTGGCCAGTCCGGCACTCTATTCCGAGAGATGGAGAATTTCTTCTACTATGCCCAGATAAGAAGGTAATGGATATAAGTGGGTTTGTACGTTGTGCAGCGAAGTCATACTCGTCTTACTCAGCATAAATGTCCTCTCAAACGATCTAATTTAAATTATTATCGATCATTTTTTAAAATTCTAATTATAAAATATACTTATTATAAATTTTAATTATCAATTATTTTTTTGGGGTGCGCCAAGAGACGCGTCTTGCTTGTAATGCATCGTTAACTAGAATCGCAAACATTTCATGCTTTGATGCAATTACGGGATGCCTTTCATGATTAAATTATCCTGAAAAGTATGATGCGAGTTATTACTGGTGTTGGGACTCGACAGGTCATGTAGCAAAAACAGATATAGATGTGGCTTTCGGTGCATTGTAATAAAATTTAGGGTGAGTTCATATGTAAAAAATTATTTTCTGTGTGAAAATTACTGCTAAATCACCAGGATTGGTGCGTGCGATGTATAAAGGGACCGTGCACTCTTTTATTGTCTGTGGGTCTCGTGCTATAGTCAGGGCCTGAGGACGATGGACGTTCACAGAGTAGCCAGTACGATGAAAGTGGAGCAAATTCCGTACGTGATGAGGGCGCTGGGGTACTACCCCACACAACGCGAGGTGAGTGGGTTTTTTATGCGACTGCAAGTAGGTTTTTTGTGAGGATTTCAGAGGTGGGAGCTAGAGGTGAGTAGGTTAGTAGTGTGATGTCTAGATAATGATTGTAGATCATCTATGCATTGTCTGGGCATTGAGATAGTATAGCAGGAAGTCAGTGGCTGTGTAGTTGGATGCATATAGTGGACTGATGTTATACTCACTTGTGATGAACCAAGTGAGTATAAAGTTGTTGAATAATTAATCATTGTCATTGCGGTTCACGTTTCTAAAAAAAAATGATGTAACTGATGTGCATGTTATGTGTGTAACAACAAGGATACCTTAAGCGGGGGACACACCATGCAAATTTATTCGCAGTTCCGCAGCGATTGTGAAATCGCAGCGAAATTCGCATGGTGTGTACGCTCAAGCGCGGGCGAATTTTGCTGCGAATTTCATCCGCACCGAAATTCGCAGCGATCAAACATATTTGATATTTTCGCTGCGGACGTGCGAATATACACTGGTACCCGTCCCTTCTCAGAAGCTCGATATAGGCCGCGTGTTGTGTGTACGCTGCGGACGTGCGAATAAATTCGCATGGTGTGTCCGCTCAATTATCGCACGCGGGTGCGAATATTTTCGCCGCGATTTTTGCTGCGGATATGATCGCCGCGGACGTGCGAATAAATTCGCATGGTGTGTCCCAGGCTTTAATGACATGAGCATATATATATATATAGGCTCATGTTTGAATTGAAGTGTATGCAGTATGTATGGTTATGAGCAGAATGAGGATTCTGTCGATAAGAAAGACACACGCACGAATAAACGGTGTGTACGCTCGCCGTTTTCATTTTGAGGATTTAAAGTAATTAGTCGCGAGTGTAATTTAGAGTTTCCATTGATCACGCAACGAAAGCTGTTATGAAAAGCCATCATAAGAGCAGCATATGATTGCAAAAGGATTTCATGATCCTCTTACGTCGCGTGCTCTCGTGAATTCACGCGCCGACGAGCATACACTGCTGATCCAATGTAACCGTTTGCGCGGTTAATTATCTATATTTGCTCACAAATTCATTTGAATAATAATGGAAGACGCACATCTAATTTGCAATGTGTAATTGCGTGCAGGCGAGAGCATATGTGATGGATAGACTAAACATCAAAGTGAAGTGAATGCTGCGTAGCATCTATTAAAGTGAACATCCTAACATATTAATAGCATTTGAGCTAAAGCTGTTACAGGACTTTTTACGGCCTACTCATGCGCGAACCCTCGTATGGATATCGTCATCCTTTACGCCCATATGCATCTATGGTTTCGTGGTTGATATATATGTGTGCATGCGTGCGTGCGTGTGTGTGCGTGTATGTGTGCTGTGTGCGTGCGTGCGCGTGTGTGTGTGTGAAAAAAAAATATTATACAAAAATTGGAAAAAAACTAATGCAAAACGCTGTTAAAAGAACGGTGTCATACTCTCTCCTCTAAAATTATGAGCTGTCTGTAGAATATATATAGTATAGTATATAATATTATTATAGATATAGATATAGATATATTGATTTATTGATTTATTTATATATATTAGATCTCAAATCTGTATTGGGACCAAGTCTGGCCACTTGAAGTTGTGGGACTATGAAACGCAGCAGGTTGTTGTAGAGAGACACTTCGAACGCAGGGCGAACACTAACTGCTTAAGCCTTGACCACTACGGCGGACAATACATAGTAAGCTCTGCAGGTAGCATCTGCTGGGGTTTTTCAGAGATGAAATACTGGTAATTTCGTATTGTGATGCCCGTATAATAGCAGCGTATATAATAGTAATGCATTCCAGGAACCCGTTCCATGAGTTATAATATCTACAATTATAGTATAGTCAGTACTGGTAGAGCAGTCGTAGTGGTAATAGTAGTGGTGTATATAAGTGGGTTGTGGATTTTGTTTTTGCTGTGAATTATGACATTTTGACAGAGATAAATAAGGTGGCCGCAAAGGTATAGTTACAGATCCCATCAAATTGACATAGATTATCCACTGTTCTGTACTGCGTAATCGTAGGTGTGCCATTTCTAGCTAAACACTCGTCACACTATACTGCTTTTAATGCTTCGTTTCTTCAGCGGTTGGATTTCACAATGGGAAGCTGAGCATCTTGGATGCGGTAACACTGGATTTGAATGAGGCGGAGGCCGGGGAGGCAGTTCCATATTCCAGAAGGCGGCCTAACTCATGTCAGTGCTGTTGTTCTCCGAAGTTCGGGGGGGAAAACTACCGTCGCAACAGTGGAAATATGGTCTGCCTTCAAATACTGGGGTCAAAAATGTAGGCTCTCTATATATTTTAATAAATAAATAAATAAATAAATATATATATATATATCAAGAGCTAATAATACCGTAGAGTGTACAACGGCAAAACGGGAAAATAGTGCTGATTTCACGACAACATTATTCTACTTTCCCTGCCCCCCCCCCCGGAGCTATAAATAATTGTTCATGTAATTGCGCATTAAGGCAGAATTCTTTTGCTCTCTAAAACAAGACCAACCGCTTGTCAATACCGATCCACTCCTAGGCGGAGAATATCTGGTGCTCCTGAAACCTCCCCCTCCACATGCCAAACCGCCGCCTCGAATCCCACTTCTGGTCCCATGTCCTTCACGCGTCTAAAGCATTTCGGTCTATGCGTTTCGCGTCACCAGCTTGGAGGGCGCTGATAAATTGAATTGTCAGCAATGCCCAAATTTGGTAACTCTTCTAGCGCGTTGTAGAGAATTAATTAAAAAAAACATTGCGCTCCATCTGGACGGCATGTAGCCGTGCTAAGGAAAGATTAATGGGAGGTAAGGGCATAGGCGATGCCCCCGAAAGTCATTCATAAAATTATGAGCGGAAAAACCGACTCATCACGAAGCTAACGCCTTAGCCCCGCTGTGAAGGATGGCGTTGACAGAAGGTGGAATCGAGGCGGCGTTTTGGCATGTGGGAAGGGAGGTTTAGGAGCCGAATATCTCCGCCATGAGTACTGTATTGAACAAGCGGTTGTCTTGTTTAGAGAGCAAGAATTCTTGCTTATGCAATACATGAAATTCATTATAGGACTCGCAAGGCAAGTCCGAATAATGTTTGTGGTGAAATAGCAGTCTAATTTCCCGTTTATTTTTTCCGTATGTACAGCTCCGTAGGTAATTATTAGCTCTTGATAATTAATGCATTGTCACGAAATCCCCGCCACTTGTGGTGAGATTCATTTAAGATCTTTAAAATATAATGTGCTGACATACGAGGTAAAGGTAGTACTGGAAATAGAAGGAAGGTTTGCACCCATAACTCGGGTGCCTTTTTTCTGTGCTATATTTATAGAATCCTTAGCAGGTATAACTCGGTGACTCAGACATCCCAGTGTTCTCTGTTGTAGGCCACAGTTCAAATGCTGCGCTATTTGCAATGGCATGCATGCTAATGCGTCTAACCTCCTAAGGTCGGGATACTGCACGTGTTGAATAGCTAGTAAGTCCTCTCACATTAGCTCTTCTGCCACTCGAGGAACGAAGATCGCTGGCCGTGACCTTGTTCAGAGTCAGCAACGCTGGAGACGAAGGGCGAGTCGTGGTGCGTACGGTTGGCCGGCAGAGGGCGCACATATCACTCAAACGCGTGCTGCCAGATCATGTTTGGCGTGAAAGCAGATTCGAATTTCCCAGCGTCTGATTGTCTCTCGGAGAAGACAGGGTTATCGGGTGCGACCAGTGCGCGTGTTTTCCTGCTCACAAAGGCGTATAGGCGAGGGGGGGGCCGGAAGCGGGACGTATACTACGGTGATGGACAGGAGTCGCACTGCAATCGATAGTTTTTAAACAGCACGTGACAGGGTTCATATGGCGTGGTGAAGGGAGAGCGAGTAAAGGAGGGTCCAGTATTGTGGCCGACACGCAAGAACGTGTTCAACGGCCCCATAATTATTTCATTTTGTGACAGATATTAGGCTGCAAGTTGTCCAGCTAGTCGGTGAATTGTGATACCTAAGACATGCCAGTAGATCGCCGACAATGGATAAGTACACCTGGATGGCTTTGTTGGATGTCTGCGCAGGGTTCGAATACGACTTTGGAGAAGAGCGAGGAGAATGATCTAATCACTGTGGCAGAGCAGCGGCTTTAGGTTGGAGCAAACCTGGCTGCTGTGACCCTTCTGCTGTTGCCAACGTGTATGGCGTGGTACCCGTCACCTAGCAACACCCGAAGACTTTTCATTCTCAACCGCAAACAACCAGGTCCTAGAAAGCTGAAATCCTCGTGAAAGCTGAAACTGGCTGTACTCATCCGCTATGTCCAGCATTGTGTGTCGCGTGTGCACTATGAGTGTGATTATGTTATTATTATATAAAATCTGAATGGCAGGCTTCTGGTATGCAATGATTATACACACTTTCAGTTATTTGGCTTTTTACAATACAACAGTATTTGGTACGTTATATGTACCATACAGTTACCTCACATTTACTTGTGATTTCGCATGTGCTAAAATAAGTAGAATTCAGTAGAAATATTGTTTCTACATCAATGTACGATACAGAGCGCGATCAGTATTCGCATGCTGACGCCGACGTATATGCGGCTTGTCACTCGTCGCGCTCTCCCTTTACCCGTGACACAGTTCAAGGATGAAACTATACACACAATCAACCAAGATGTGCATGGAAAGACAAGTGCTGTCAAGCTACTGGACCCCTGCAATGGTAGTCTAATCAAGCGTCCTGAACATGGTGCTGCATAGGACTAGTCGTTATTAATTCACCCGGGGACTCATCCCTATAAAGACTGAAGGTCGCCGAATGGACCGAATATTGCATGGTAATAAACAGGGTAAATCTTGCGACAGCGTAACACACACGCGATGGTTGGCAACGGGGAATGGCTCTGCTGATGCGTGTGTGTGTTGTGTGTGTGTGGTGCGTTGCGTGGCGTGGCGTGCGTCGCGTGCGTGCGGTGCGTGCGAGACAGAGAGAGGAGAGGAGAAGAGGTGTGTGATGTGTGTTCGCGTGTGTGTGGTGGGCGTGTGCGTGTGGCGTGTGACGTGTGCGTGTGCGTGTTGCGTCGTGCGTGTGCGTGTGTGTGTGTGCGTGTGTGTCGGTGGAGAGAGGAAGAGAGGTGTGGAGCTGTGTGAGAGAGATACGATTGTCCCGTTGCGCAAATCATTCGTGTATCGCCAGTCTGCGAGATTCACTGTGTGAGTGATGTCGGATCGCGTAGCCCTGGAGGCTAGCGACCGGTTCCGGATGCGTTTGCCCACGCATTCGAGAAAATGCATCATTTACACCTGAACCCATAACCTTTTGTCTCTTCAGACTTTGTCTATCCGCCTGACCTTCGGATCTATAGGGCTGTACTCATTCACACCGGGTTCCTGGTTTGATAGTATTGGCAGCATATGGCTATTTAACTACAAACGGACCAAAAAGCGCGTGCCAGTCTTTTTGTCTGGCTGCCCCCCCCCCCCCCCCTCCCCACCCCCCCCCCCCCCCCGCCCCCCCCCCCCCGCCCCCCCCCCCCCCCCCCCCGCCCCCCCCCCCTCCCCGCCCGCCCCCCCCCCTCCCCCCCCCCCCCCCCCCCCCCCCCCCCCCCCCCCCCCCCCCGCCCCCCCCCCCCCCCCCCCCCCCGCCCCCCCCCCCCCCCCCCCCCGGCGCACCCCCCCCCCCCGCACCACACCCCCACACACACACCACCGCACCCCCCCCCCCCCCCCCCCCCCCCCCCCCCCCCCCCCCCCCCCCCCCCCCCCCCCCCCCCCCCCCCCCCCCCCCCCCCGCCCCCCCCCCCCCCACCCCCCCCACACCCCCCCCACCCCCCCCCCCCCCCCCCCCCCCCCCCCGCCCCCCCCCCCCCCCCCCCCCCCCCCCCCACCCCCCCCCCCCACCCCCCCCCCGGCCCCCGCCCCCCCCCCCCCCCCCCCCCCCCCCCCCCCCCCCGCCCCCCCCCCCCCCCCCCCCCCCCCCGCCCCCGCCCCCCCCCCCCCCCCCCCCACCCCCCCCCCCCCCCCCCTCCCCCCCCCCCCCCCCCCCCCCCCCACCCCCCCCCCCCCCCCCCCCCCCCCCCCCACCCACGCCCCCCCCCCCCCCCCCCCCCCCCCCCCTCCCCCCCCCCCCCCCCCCCCCCCCCCCCCCCCCCCCCCCCCCCCCCCCCCCCCCCCCGCCCCCCCCCCCCCCCCCCCCCCCCCCCCCCCCCCCCGCCCCCCCCCGCCCCCCCCCCCCCCCCCCCCCGCAGGGCTGCTATAAACAAACAATCCATGCGAATGTATGGATCTTTTGTAATGAGACTTGAGTGCATAAAAACACAGATAGATTACTGTTAATCTGGTGTGCGGCTATCGAAAATGAATTAAACGGACAGTTTTTGCATAAAACGGGTTAATGGTAGCATTTACAAGCGTTTATTTATGAAGTGTTGCCACACTCAATAATTTCAACGCTTCCATAACTCAACCCCAATTGCTTAAATCGAACTTGGGCGTGTAAGCTGTGAATACCAGATCACACAACAAACTGCATTGGAAGTTTCGTTATACGGGTTACGCATTTTGATAGGCAACATTGGAATTAATGCTGGCACTTAGAATCCCGTCTCGATGCCAGTTGTTACCGTCACAACGGAAGAATCGCTAATATCATCGGTATGTTAATTGCAGTTGCTGACGCGTGCGCGGTTTTTGTAACGCGGCTTAACAGCGCCCAGCTATTGTTGAGATTTGTTTCTTTCGCAGAGCAGCTCGACAAAAATACTCCTTTTTTTTCAGCCTTCGCAATTATTCATCGACAAGGAAATTCTCGCAGAAAAGAAGTTCTACGCCGCTCACAGAACTGCAGACAAGGTCGATGCTGAAGCTGCCGCTGGATGGCAACCCTCATAACTCGCTGCAGTCATTGGACACCGGTGCGATGTAGTTACGTGTGTCAATAACAAACTACACGCTGTGCGTGTGGCTGTTGGGACTACAACTACCGTATATGATCGCGTAATAACGCGGCGCGCTATAAGCCGCACTCAATTTGAATCGGGTAACCCAAGTATTGGCGCCTAGTATATATTTCCTCCACGGTATGGCGCACTTATAAACCACAGAGCATTACAGGTTTGAAATCTGAGGCCAAAGTTTACGGTATTACTGTTAACAACAATCTTGGAGTGGGTAAATTTATTGTGATGCAATAATGAATCCTACAAAGCTGAAGAATATGTGTCTAAATGTAGCAGTAATGTATGAACAGTTACCTCTGCTTTTTCTCAGAACTTTCATGCTTTTTGTTGTATGTTGTAGCAATTTATTATAACTCGATAAAACAAATAATTATATAAAATAATTTAACCTATTGAAAAACAAACCTACTTAAAGTGATGGAACAAAGCTAGTCTAGACAAATACTTT
>NW_014577457.1:215783-221403 GCF_000485595.1 Priapulus caudatus
CATGCGGCGTGCTGTGTGTCTGTGTGCGTGCGTGCTGTCTGTGTGTGTGTGTGTGCGTGCTGTGTGCGTGCGTGCGTGATGTTGCGTGCGTGCGTGCTGCAGTCTGCGTGCGTGCGATGCGCGCGCGTGCGTTGCGTGTGTTGCTGTGTGTGTGTGTGTGTGTGTGTGTGTGTGTGTGTGTGTTTTTCTCGGGCTGTGCGTGCGTGCATGGTGCGGTATTTAACCAGCTCTTAGAGTGTGAATGCTCTCCCTCACTCGTTCTTCGTTATAGATTGACGACATGATGAACGAGGTGAAATACAGCGACTACGTAAAACGGGAGAGTACAAAACGACATCAACCTAGAAGATTTCATTCAGATGTGAGTCACAGCACTTGGAGCGTTTCATGTTCATTTCATGTTCATGTTCATGTTCATGTCATGTTCAGTTTCATGTTCATGTTCATTGTTAGATTTATTCATGTCATGTTTATGCATTTCATGTTCATGTCAGAATGTTCAGTTCATGTTCATGTTTCATGTTCATGTTCATGTTCATGTTCATGTTCATGTTCATGTGTTATATGTCATGTTCAATGTTCGATGTCATTCATGTTCATGTTCATGTTCAGTTCATGTTCATGTTCATGTTTATGTTCATGTTCATGTTCATTCATGTTTCAGTTTATATTCATGTTCATGTTCATGTTCATGTTCATGTTCATTCAGTTCATGTTCATTGTTCATGTCATTCATGTTTATGTTCATGTTATGTCATGTTCATGTTCATGTTCCTTTCAGTTAGTTCATGTTCATGTTCATGTTCATGTTCATGCTTATGTTCATGTTCATTTTCATGTTCATGTTCATGTTCATGTTCATTTCATGTTCATGCATGTCGTTCATGTTCATGTTCATGTTCATGTTTATATTCATGTTCATGTTCATGTTTATGTCATGTTCATGTTCATGTTCATGTTCATGTTCATGTTCATGTTTATGTCATGTTCATGTTCATGTTCATGTTCATGTTCATTTCATGTTTTATATTCATGTTCATGTTCATGTTATTTCATGTTCATTTCATATATATATGTGTCACAGTGTCAGTGCTGCAGCTCACGTGCGTGCGGTGTACATGTGTGTTGCAGAGGAGCACTTATATTACAGAGGCTTAGCACAGCATTTACAGAAATTTTGCAATAATAGGCGAAAGAAGTAGAGAAACATTAAACTTTGGTAGGAAATAGATTTCGTATTTATTTAGCATATAGTTATGAAACGCTCAAGTGCCTGTGGTTAAAATGAACCCTTCGTTGTCACCTCGTTATTTACCATCTACCTCCAGTTAAAAACCAATGCTGGTATGCACCCCCCCTCCCCGACCTTGCTCCAAGAATCATGCATAAAAAAAACATGTATTGTTGGTGTTGGGGCTATATAAAGGTCGTGTATTGATCGTGTAGTCTCGCAGTTGGTGCGCTACCCCTGACCTGCTACGTTCGCTTCGTGACAAGCCTTGGGAGCGTATCTTATTCTGTTTAACGAGGCTGATAGTATTTGGAGAACATGAATAGAGTCTCTATTCATGTTATCCTTGATTGTGAATCACAGCGTATTATGCGTGATGAGTGGGGGATGGTTTATCAAAGCATAACGAGCAAAGCATCCGTCAGTAAGGTGGGAAAATATATTTTAAATTTGTTATGTGTCTGCAGCAAGACGCGCCGTGCGCGCACGCACGCACGCAACGCACGCATGCACGCACGCACGCACGACACACACACACACACACACACACACACACACAACACACATGTGGACCACGCACACACGCACGCACACACACACACACCACTTCGCACGCACGCACGCAACCGAACGCCACGCACCACACGTACACACGCACGCACACGCACACGCACACACCCACACACACATACACACCATGCACGCACGCACCACACGCACGCATCGAACACGCACGCACTCACACACGCACGCGCCACGCACGCACGCACGCCACGCACGCCGAACACACACACACGCACACACTAGACTTCAATGATGCTGCTGCAGTAATGCTGCTCTCTAACCCGCCCGTCTCTCTCTTCTCTGCTCTCGCTGTCTCATGTGTTCGTCAACCACCGCGCCCGCCGCAGCACCACCAGCAGATATCCTCGACGCGTTCTGCACACTAGTGCAGCACGGAGCTGGCGCGCGGAACCTGCTCGAGCAGCTGCAGACTCGAGTAAGCAGCAGCGACGACGCCGCGTCGCCGCGCGACTCGTCCGTCGATCGTAGCACGTTGTTGTTGTTTTGTTGTTATTGTGTTGTTGTTGTTGTTGTTTGTTATTATTTATTATTATCATTCATTATCATCGTTATTATTGTAAATTATTATTATTATTATTATTATGATTTATCATCATTATCATTGTTATTATTATAATAATAATAATTTTATTATTTATTATAAAAAATAAAAATTATTATTATTGTTATTATTATAATTATTATTATTGTCTAATGTATCCGGCTACGTGCTAATTACTGTATACGCATATTTTCGATGTACAGATACTTCGCGATGGTTAATGTCCGCGTCCGTGAATTACGAATTATTCGTATTATTCCGTATGATTATTCGCGTGTTTTATTTTCCGTGCGGGCCGCGTTTGCGAAATTCGCGAAATTAAACCACGCAAAATATTCAGCGTATACAGTATACACCGCGCGGCGAATCCAACGTGAGCGTGATAGCCTACATGGATCCAGTGGAACTAGTGGGATTATTGTATACTAATGTCGAGAATGTGTTAAGCTTGGTACGAAGCTTTTTAGAATGGCTGTAAACCGATGAAAACCGGTGCGGAAGTTAGTGTAAAACCTGGGTGCCCCCATGGGACCCACTCGGTTAATGCAGCGCTTCACACAGTGCCGATTAGCTCCCGTCAGACAGCGCTACCACACAAAAAGTAAAAAGTCGGATTACTATCCTCAATATCTGAATGCCTATCATTGTCTGAACGCACTCGTATACGTTCGTAATAGAGTCCTACGGATCGGAAATGGTCCGGAGAGGTCGGCCAAAGCTACTCCACGACAGTTTAGTGCGTCCCGTAACATTCGGAAACTCAGCCGATTTTGTCTAGTCGGATTACAATCGTACTAATGTCGTGACAGATCTGCTGTAATCGATCAAAATCGTAAACAATTTCCTGTTTGTCTGGCGTGTCTGACGTGTCCGTGTGATCGGACGCTGGTAATGAACGGGCATGATCTGGAGAAATTTTTTATTGCCGTTTCTTGCCGATTGAGTCCAGATTGCGTCCAGATCTAACGGATGTTCCGTCAGCGTTGGTTCACTGTCGGTCACTGTCTGATCTCTGTCGATCGCAATTCGGAGAATCGTGGCGCTTCGGACAGATTTAATTGTCGTTTTTTACCATGCGTAAGATACAAATCGATCAGAATCGATTGAGAATCTGAGAACGGTACGAATTCGGCTAGAAACGGCTGAATACGGACGATTCCTGAACAATATCTGATGTTGTCGCGGATTAAATAAATGTTTTTACAAATTTTTAATAAAGTTTAAAATTCCCACCACGAATCACAGGATCTTGATCAGACTTTTAACAAATTTTAATCGGGAATGGTCCTATCAAGGACGGCAGTAAAAATCCTGAATGTGTGACTGGGTCTTAAAGCTGGTGGGAAGTTGCTGTAAAGCGAATTTGAGCTTGACCTCACATTGTGCCTCATGCCTCACAAGCCTGCCTCACATTGAGCCTAATCGGCATCACAGCCTGCCCTCCAGTGTCTCATGCTCACAGCCTCGCTCACATTGTGCCTCATGCCTCACAGCCGCCTCACATTGTGCCTCATGCCCTCACAGCCTGCCTCACATTGAGCCTCATCGTGCATCACAACCTGCCTCACATTGTGCCTCATGCCTCACAGCCTGCCTCATATTGCACATATTGCGTCCTTTGATGTCTCCCCCTCTAACGCGAGCGTGGCTGTCTCGCTCCACATGCAGCCAGATACTTAGCGATCGCAGAGCTAATTAAAGAAGCACGCAATATGTTTCATATCGTTATCGGCGGAGGTGCTTATTAGAGTAATAGAACCATCGCGAAATTTGCACTGTGCGCATGAAGAGAAAAAAGGAGATGCAAATGTCGTTAATACACCCACATTTTTTTTTGTTCGACAAAAATCGCTGCGATAATTAAAGCTTACGGTGAAACTAATTAATTTAAAGTAAACGAATAAAAGTGGCTTTGCCATGCGGTAATGTAGTTCTTATTACCACGAAATATTGTCGGGTTTCTCAGGCTATTTCTGCGAAGGTTGTCTACTAAATTCTCGTTAAATTAAACAATTTGGCAACTGCGTCTTCTGCATACCTAGCCTGGCACAGCGGCCCCGATACGCACACCTACGATACCCGAGTGCTTTGCCTGAAATCGCTACACACGTTGCAGCCCTCATCTCTCTCTCTCTCTCACACTTGTCTTCGCAGGAGCACATGTCAGAGCTTGAGCTTCTGGACGCCCTGGCTGCACTGACGGGTCAGTCGTACACGGACGAGATCGCATCTGATGACGAGGACGCCGCCGCCGCTGCTGCCGCGGCCACCTCCTCCTCATCCTCGCAATGGATAGAGACTGCCTCCCTGAGGTTATCACGCCTCAGGTGTCACTGACGAACTGCTCGGCTTTGGATTCTAGTAACGAAGCGCTTTATTTGCGGCCTGTCTCCGGCTTTGGTTGTTGTATGACATATGTACTATATATATATATATATATATATATGTGTGTGTGCGTGTATGCGTGCGTGCGTGTGTGCGTTTGTGAATACCCTAGGCAATATCGTGGAAATGCAGCAAGCAAAACTAGTAACTAAATTTAAATGTAATTAAATCAATAACATGAGTGATTTATATCATTTTTCTAAATCCTTTCCGAACGAAATCTTTAGTTTAATAATCGTTGCAATAGACTTTGTATCGGTACAATCATTGCCTTCTAATGTTTAAATTCTCAGGTGGTAGATATATGCTGCAGCCACGATGGTAAATACATGTTCACAGGTGGCGCCACCGATGCCACTGTCTTCATGTGGGAGATGAACTTTGAGTAAGTTTAATAGTATCTCAGCTGTAATTTTTTAAATAGTTTAATAGTTCTTTGTGGTGGCAGGGTTGTACTAACTGCGTTGAGACACAGGGAGCAGGCTGCATCATGCAGTGTGTTTCATTGTTGATATCCTGGACGATGAAACCTGACGAAAGCCCCGATGACATATTTCGTTAATGTTGTCTGTTTTTGTCTTGATCTGGCATGTTAGCGTGCCAAAAAAATGCCAGCGATAGCATACGAGACAAGAACTTTTGTGCTAAAGCCCACCAACCGTTATCAAGGATTGCAGCAAACTGCTTGGTTTCGTCCATTTTAGCTGTATTACTCAACAGTGAAGTCATGCTATGGGATCTCGGTGTTAACAGTAGTTCTGCACATCACGTGCTCCCTCGTGCTTAGTTCAATTAGTTGTGTAATTTATACTTCGGTCCTTAGGATAGGACTCCTAGGATAGGATAGGATAGGACTCCTAGGATAGGATAGGATAGGA
>NW_014577457.1:227457-233841 GCF_000485595.1 Priapulus caudatus
GGAGAGGATGGAAGCTGTGAGGTGGCTGCGAGGTTGAGGGTGGCTGTGAGGTGGCTGTGAGATATAGAGGGGAGGTGTGCGGTGGCTGTGTACTGAGATCGGAAGCTATGAAGTGGATGACATCTGGTAGCTCCTGCATGAGCATAGCATCCCTGCTGTTTATGAAATTACTTTGCTTTGTTGATATTTCTGTATTACCCCTGCACGATACATTGACATTTAAATAAATATAATATATAAATACATACATAGTATAAGAGGGAAGGTGTGAGGTGAGGATGGAAGCTGTGAGGTGGCTGTGAGGTGGCTGTGAGATAGAGGGAGGTGTGAGGTGAGGATGGAAGCTGTGAGGTGGCTGTGAGATAGAGGGAGGTGTGAGGTGAGGATGGAAGCTGTGAGGTGGCTGTGAGGTGGCAGTGAGATAGAGGGGAGGTGTGAGGTGGCTGTGTACTGAGATCGGAAGCTATGAAGTGGATGACATCTGGTAGCTCCTGCATGAGCATAGCATCCCTGCTGTTTATGAAATTACTTTGCTTTGTTGATATTTCTGTATTACCCCTGCACGATACATTGACATTTAAATAAATATAATATATAAATACATACATAGTATAACAATTGTATTTGTTTCGTAAACCCGCATCTAACACCTGCATGGCTGTTCTGATCAAGTTATGGATGTGTTATATAAACTACATGAACGCCAAATAAATTGGGGCGTCTCTATTGCTATGGCTTCTGGCGATATCACTGAGCAAACATCTCACAAGCAGCAGCTGGCCTCGCCATATAATACTTCTCCCCCTTCCCTCTCTACCCGACTTAAATTGACTACGTCACGAATTTTCTATGGTGTATATTTGTAAACATTATTTTTGTTGTCATTGTTTTACAGTAAAAGTAAGTACTAGCGTGACTAAATGCATCGTCAAATTCTTACCTGATAAGATTGTTTCTCAACTAGTTAAAAATCAAAAAAACCTAGACGATTTGATTTTTAACTTACTATTTACGGTGACGTACCTAATCACTTTAACCTCGGCCTTCTGCTAACCAGCAACAGATGTCGGTTAACTAGCCGTAGTTTGTTTTTAAATGAATTTTTTTATACGCAGAGACACGTACATCATGCACGCATGCCCCATTAGGCCTATGTCAGAGGTGGATCCAAGAATTCTTAGATAGGGGGAGTCATGTCTTGTGATTCACGGGTGACGCCGGAAGAGGGAATGGTAACAAAAAAGAAAGCAATATAGCTATAATATACGCAGGCTTATGTGAATGAGAAATGATCTCTCATTTGTGTACTCCTAATATAACAAAAACCAGGCAGCTAGATGGTTTATACATAATTATAAGTGCTGTTCCGGCGCCGTTGTAAGAATGTGTAACGTCTATGATGCCATGATGGCTCAAATGGATAGAAGTTACGGGTGTATGCATGCGCGTGCGTTCGTGCGCGCTGCGCTCGTACGTGCGTGTGTGGGTCCGTACGCGCGTGCGAGTGTGAGCGCGTGTGTGCGTCCGTGCGCGCGTGCGAGTGTGAGCGCGTGTTTGCGTCCGTGCGTGCTCGTGTGTGTGCGCGCTGCGCTCGTACGTGCGTGTGTGTGAGCGCGTGTGTGCGTGCGCGCTGCGCTCGTACGTGTGTGTGCGTGCGTCCGTGCCCGCGTGTGTGTGCGTGTGCGTGCGCTCGTACGTGCGTGTGTGTATCCGTGCGCGCGCGTGTGTGTGCGCGCGTGTGTGCACGCGTGTGTGTGCGCGCGCGTGTACGAGCATCCGTGTTGTCTACAGTGGATACTAAATGCGCGTGTGATGTGTATTACATGCAAAGAAGCCGCTTGGACACATGACGTTCTCACGTGACCGCTGAAGCTGTGAATTTGTGTGTGTTGACGCTGGCGTGGCAGTTCTCGAGCAGCCATTATCTGACAATGTTGTCTGTGATTTTATATTCACGGTTATTTCTGTTGCGCGCACACACGGAATGTGTGGGACAAATGATTTTGTAAGTATTAGTAGTATATAGTAATAGTATGTAAATGTTGTATCTATATTTTCCATTCCATTCCATTAGTTTGTATTAGTATTAGTTTGGAAGAGCACAATCCTGAAGGAAAGAGAGAGGGTGATAGAGGGGTTTGAGTGGGGGTCTAACGTAGCGGAATGTATTCGGGACGTCCAGAAGGGGCCCCAGCTCGATTCGCGCGAGCACACGCGGCACGGTTTCGGAGGAGATACGTAAAACGACACTTCGGCTCCTTCCACTATTATATAGTAGATATGTGTATATGTATAGGTTCTAGAATAACCACCTGACTATTTAATTACCCCCGTACAATTTCCCTCCCCTCACCGACCCCCAGACAATCACCGCACACATCAGACATTATTCGCGGTTGATAAGGAAGGATTTGAAGGGGCCGAGAAAGTGGAAGAGGAGAAGCAGAAAAATGGCTGTGAGAGAATATGGTGGAGGACCTTATAGGATTTATGCCTGCAGCGTAACAGTCGGCTTACTCAACACTGCGCGTATTGTGTGGTATTAGTACG
Organism: Priapulus caudatus; assembly: GCF_000485595.1. NCBI lineage: Eukaryota > Metazoa > Priapulida > Priapulimorpha > Priapulimorphida > Priapulidae > Priapulus > Priapulus caudatus. The sequence continues at coordinate 230,008 of NW_014577457.1, forward strand.
AGTTCATATAGCCGACGCGCACGCACGCACGCACGCACGCACGCACGAACGCACGAACGCACGCACACACACACACATATATATATATATTGTCTCATTAGGTAAACAATCAATGGCTTGCGGTGCCATAGAGAAATAATATAAATAATTACATTTCCATGGAGAATCACTGACGAGCCACCACTCTGCGATTAAAGGGACTGTTAAGATCAAATGTGCTCTTAAGCTTACATGTTTGAATAATATAAAAATCTTGTTACTTATTATATCAAGTACCTAATCGATCGCTTGTTATATGTTTCCTCATTGTTATTGATATAAATATCTTTCCAGCAGGAATTTTTGTCTAGGAGCAACCTCTCAAAGCACACCGCCTATCGTCACAGCACACGACGCTTCCTGGTGATACCATGACTCTCTACAACAAGCTTAGCGCCCCCTGGTGAGACCACACCATTCTATATGAAGCCAGAATCCCGAGATGTAGTCCGAGGATCTCTTCTACATCTGGTCACTCCTACTCATATTATCAATCACTTAATTACCTGTTAGATGTTTTCTTATATATATATATATATAATTATAATATAAATGTATAAAATATATAAATATATTAATAATATTGGATATGATATACTAAATAATAGACTCATACAGACATGTTTATTTATACATTAGATTTGATTTTGACATTTATATGGAGAATCACTGACGGGCTGCAGAAGTGCTAAGAGCAAATTAAGGTATTTGTTCATATTATACTGTCACATAACACCCTGAAATTGAAAAACAATTCTAAACAAATTTGCTCCATACCTGCTTCTCTATGATTCCTGTAATGTTACACTGTAAGGAAATGTGGGGCTTATCTCAGCTATGCGATCCTAACTAAACTTTTCATTCGATTATTCATCATATTTTGACAGTCAGAAAAGCTAACAAACCTCTGTTTCATAAATGTGCTTTTAAGCTCTTAAGTTAAAAATTATATTATATCAAGTACTTAATCAATTGCCTGTCATGTGTTTCCTCATTGTTATTAATATGAACAATCTTTGCAGTGGGAATTGTTGTCTAGGAGCAGCCTGTCCGATCATAGCGCCGCCTATCGTCACAGCACTCGACGCCCCCTGGGGAGACCATGATTCTCTACATCAAGCTTAGCGCCCCCTGGTGAGACCATGACTCTCTACATCGAGCTTGCCGCTCCTTGGTGAGACCACACCACTCTACATCAAGCGTAGCGCCCCCTGGCGAGACCATGACTCTCTACATCAAGCTTAGCGCCCTCTAGTGAGACCATGACTCTCTACATCAAGCTTAGCGCCCCCTAGTGAGCCCATGACTCTCTACATCAAGCTTGCTGCTCCTTGGTGAGACCACACCACTCTACATCAAGCTTAGCGCCCCCCTGGTGAGACCGCACCATTCTATATGAGCCACCACTCTCTGATTAAAGGAACTGCTAAGAGTAAAGGTATTTGTTCGTTTACTAGTTTCTGCATCTCATACCACCCTGAAATTCGATATAATTAATTAGGATATGTATTATATATATATATTATCATAAATCCAATAGATTTTCACGTTTCGTAAACGTTGCTCTTAAGTTTACATGTTTGATTAATTTGAAAATCATTCCACTTATTATATCAAGTACTTAATCAATTGATGTCATATGTTTCCTCATAGTTAATGATATGAAAAATCTTTTCCTTGATGTAGTGCGAGTACCTCTCTTACGCCCTGGTAGAGGAATGCCGCAGAACAGGAGAAGCAGGAGCGGAGGAGGCAGAGGGAGCATGATGCACACCGATTCGCGTCGGGGGACTTCTGAGACAAGCCATCGTAACTGACGGATACAGTGTTTTATGCTGATATTCCACGTGTTTTTAGACAAATTTGTTGTATTTTATACAAATCGTTTATTGTAAGTTCAATCCCATATGTATGAGCATGTCGTTTCGCGTTTTATGTGTACGACTGCGGCCCGTTGTCAGAAATTCTCATTTCATGCTCATTCAACTAGAACAACTAGCACTAGAACTAGAACAACTAGCTATAGAACTAGAACAAGTAGCGCTGAAACTAGAACAAGTAGCGCTGGAACTAGAACAAGTAGCAGTAGAACTAGAATAACTAGCTCTGGAACTAGAATAAGTAGCTCTGGAACTAGAACAAGTAGCTGTAGAACTAGAACAAGTAGCACTAGAACTAGAACGAGTAGCTCTGGAACTAGAACAAGTAGCACTAGAACTAGAACAACTAGCTCTGGAACTAGAACAACTAGCTCTGGAACTAGAACAACTAGCTCTGGAACTAGAGCAACTAGCTCTGGAACTAGAACATCAACTAGCTCTGGAACTAGAACAACTAGCTCTGGAACTAGAGCAACTAGCTCTGGAACTAGAACAACTAGCTCTGGAACTAGAACAAGTTGCACTAGAACTAGAACAACTAGCTCTATATCTAGAGCAAGTAGCACCCTGATTGTAATCCCATGCATGTGCATTCACGATTGAAATGCTTTCAAATAAATATACTCCAAATAAAATGCCCGAGATTCCTCTTTATATATGGTGTTAATTATTCAAAGGCTATCAGCAATACCGTTCTGAAAAATTATCAAAGAAATTGTAACATACACTTAAGAAGTTTGCAGTAGATCATTGGTAGTTTGGGTTGTTGTTAAGGACTCGTTGTTGTCTGGCGGTGTTGACATTAATACTGACCTTGACCAAGACCTCGTCCAATGCCATGGCCTTGAGCTCAAGGTAATGGCCTTGACCTACTTTTTCATTTTTAAACGTTTTTCACAAGTAGGTCATGGCCTTGAGCTCAAGGCCATGACCTTAAAAGTTTTACATTAGTAGGCCAAGGCCATAGCCTTGAGCTCAAGGCCATGGCCTTCACCACTTTCAAAATATTTACATTATCATGAGAGGATCCTTGCCAAGTGCAAGGTCAATGTATGTTTACATTTCTTCCAACAACAGTCTGAAAATATTTGAATTTGGTAATTGCCTGGATTTGAACCCATGATTATTGAATACAAGCCCGTTATGCTACGGACGGACCCAAACATACCATTCCTTACATGATCAGCTCAGATGTATGTGTTATATTTAGCTTAAGGGCAGTTAGAAAATATTTTACTATGGGAATTGACAAGATTTGAACCCCGGACTACTGACTAGCAATCCAACCCGCTACGCACACACCCAAACTTTCAATTCGTGTTTTGTTCAGATCGTATGTGTGTATTATGTTTTCGTTTTATAAAAAAAAGCAGAAACACTCACTCTGACATGACTCTGATTCTCAAACAATGACCATGCGTGCATGCACATCACCATGCGTGCGCGCACAGCACCATGCGTGCGCGCACAACACCATGTGTGCGGGTGCAACACCATGCGTGCGCGCACAACACCATGCGTGCGCGCACAACACCATGCGTGCGTCTGCAACACCATGCGTGCGTGTGCAACACCATGCGTGCGTGCACAACACCATGCGTGCGTGTGCAACACCATGCGTGCGCGCACAACACCATGCGTGCGCGCACAACACCATGCGTGCGTGCGCAACATGCGTGCGCGCACAACACCATGCGTGCGTGCGCAACATGCGTGCGCGCACAACACCATGCGTGCGCGCAAAACACCATGCGTGCGCGCAAAACACCATGCGTGCGCGCAAAACACCATGCGTGCGTGTGCAACATGCGTGCGCGCACAACACCATGCGTGCGCGCACAACACCATGCGTGCGCGCACAACACCATGTGTGCGTGTGCAACACCATGCGTGCGCGCACAACACCATGCGTGCG
>NW_014577457.1:234581-237081 GCF_000485595.1 Priapulus caudatus
GTGTGTGTGTGTGTGTGTGTGTGTGTGTGAGTGTGTGTGTGTGTGTGCGTGCGTGTGTGTGTGAGGGGTGGAGGGAGCCGTACACGGTACATCATCTGTAAGCCTCAATATTGGCAGGTGCGCTGACGCTGTCGCTTCATCCATCGATACTTCCCGATCAAAGATAGCGAGATTTTGTTTCCTTTCATATTCAAATAAGATATAGGAGAAAAAACTGCCGTACTGTTGTATGCGTGCGCCGCAGTGACAGGTCCTTATATTGCTCGGCTACAATGCCGTGGCTGACTATACGCGCACATAAAGAGTAGACGATACTTCGGATTCAAAATGGAGCAATCTCACTTCTAAAAGCCGTGTTCTCCATGGGTCCGCCATGAATAAATCCTTCCCCCCCCCACCACCACGCTCACTGGCGTCGAACGTCGACCGAACTAATTCGCCATCGGTAAACAGACCGCACTACTTTCCATTGTCCGGCGCGTATCCGTGCGCCCGCGCCGCGCTTACGTTTCATTTCGCAGAGATAAATGTCGATGAAATTATATATAGGAGGCATACAACAGTAAGCCTCTTCAAATTGTTTACCGTTGCACTATTTCATTTCTAGAAAAGGCCTTTTTGGCATTTTTTTCGCAAAAGTTCGGCACTAATTCGACAATAATTTGCATTATGCACGCAAGTTAGATGCATCGTGGACGTCTAGAAAGCATTAGAAGTAAAATTGGTCTTGTCGTGTTGTTGTGTCATTCCGTCAGGTGGCGTAGCCACAGCGACCGGTTGGTCATTTTTTGTGTTTGAAATGTGTTCAGACAACTTTGCAGAAATTCGCATCATAGAGCTAGCAAAAGTTTCGAGCGGAGCATAGAGCATGAATCTGTAGTCATGAATAAAGTGTATGTTGTGTAAGCGCAGTAACAGTGTGAGTATTTTTAATTAATTTCTGTTCGATGCTTATTCAGGCCTGCTGCCTATGAACGCCCTTTACTGTTGTTCACCACCTATATGTTCAGAGAATGACACAGAATGGCGGTAGGTGTCGTTGGCACGGGCTGCCTCATAGTGCCTATATATATAGTCTTTTGATATATATATATTGTGATACACAGTCGCGCTTGTTTTGCACACTAGGCCTACTCAACGAAGAGATATCTGTCCCTTCAGAGTTTTGGATAGCTTGCTAATTGGATAAGAGCATCTTTGGTAAGTGCTTTGCGGCACGCGCACTTGGTAATTGCCCACGAGACCTCCCTCCCGCGCGCAAATACTCTCTCAAATATTAGACGTAAGATCTTCGGAAGATGATATATCGCGCAGACTCGCCGAGGGATGTAGACACGAGCGCGCGCGACGACTGGGTGTCTCTAATAACCGGAATGGACGTCGTTGCGAGCCGAGCACGATCGGCACACAACAGCAAACATTCGCGGCTGCATGCACGAGAATATACCACGCAATCACATCTATCTATCTATCTTTCAATCAACCTATTGATTCTATCTATCTAAATCTCTCTCTCTCTCTCTCTGCCTCTCGCGCTCTCTCTCTCTCTCTCTCTCTCGTCTCCCTCGTCTCTCTATAATATATATATATATATAATTATATATATATACCGACAGAACAGAGAGCGTATCCAACCTATATCCACATCCGGTATATTATGTAATAGCAATAAACGATAACTGCGAAAATGGCTTAATATATTCAGTCGCCTACGTATAGATAGACATACAGGAGAACGATGTACGTACGTAGACACGTACTCTCGTTACTCGATTACATACGCCATGCTGGATTTCACGAATACACACGACGCTATATTTGCCTTCTCCAAGCCTAATGAGCTCCGTGTTTCGTGCCTATAATTGCTCGCGCGTGATGCGTGCGTGCGTGCGTGCGCCGAAAAAACCGTCACAGTCGAGAGAAGACGAGGAAAATATATCAGAACTGGTTGTTTATTTGGTAGCCAGAGGCGTATAATACAGGCATTGGAATAAACAAACAAAACAGAGTGTAACAACAACCGCACGTAGTTCAACGTTACGGTACTCAACTATAGAGAAGTCACAGCCGGAGTAACTATATATCTCATACACATCGCGCACTACAGCGGGCCATGTAACACGTCACAACCTGGCGGCAGGCGTAGGAACTAACACGTGAAATCCCGCGCGCGGCCTCGCAGCAAGCATGTCCGCCCGGTCGTTAATGCGCACGCGCCAAAGTAGTTTCGATAAAAATAAAACAAAAGGGGCAATGAAACGTGATGGCTTCTAGATTGACTTGTGCGGTATTCATGTGTAAATATCTACTTTGGGGAAACACACGCCCGTGTGTTATTTTTCGCCATGTTCTACAGCCGCAGATCGGATCCCGATGCTGCTGCTGCTGCCTTATTGCACGTTGCCATGAACGCGCCGGTGCGCACGCGCTGTCGAGTGCCACCAATAAATCCGCTAGATGGCGGTTTCGCTCTACGCAAAGCCGCCACTTGCTTTTTCCT
>NW_014577457.1:242162-247678 GCF_000485595.1 Priapulus caudatus
GGTGGTGGTGGTGGTGGTGGTGGTGGTGGTGGTGGTGGTGATGGTGGTGGTGATGGTGGTGGTGGTGATGGTGGTGGTGGTGACGGTGGTGGCGGCGATGGTGGTGGTGGTGGTGGTGGTGGGGTGATGGTGGGGTGGAGGGGGCAGACACGGAACACACGCGCCCTCGTGCGGTGAGATGAAACAAACATCCGCGCCCGGCCGACAGATCGCTAGACTCATTAATAGTAATATACTTATTACTTACGACGGAGGATGAAAGTGTTATGATAATAAGCTTTATTTATTCATGCATTCGTTAAATCATTCATTCATTCATTCATTCGTCCATTCATTCATTCATTCATTCAATCATTCAGCCACTCATTTATTCAGTCATTCACGCAGTCATTCACTCATTCATTCTTTCATTCACTTATTCATATTATTTTAACGTTCTTCGGATACTACCGACACGCGAATACTACTGCGAACTCGAGATACGATAGAGAGACGGACGGAGTGAGACAAGGGCGACAAAAACTACCACATATCAACTCGTCGGTCTTTCCCGCTGCCTTCTGACGTACAGTGGCCCGTTGTCAGAATCAAAACTAGTCTCAACATTAGTCTTAACACTATTCTTAAAATCCAAATATTTCTCGTTATAAACCGTCGACAGAAACATGGCAAAGTTACGAGTTTCTCATAAGCAGTATATATATATAGCGGTCCGATGTTACGACAAATATTAAGACTGATTCTGCCTCTGACAACGGGCCACAGTTACAGTCACTTGCGACGGATCTGTGCTCGCCTCCCCCCTCTCGCCATTCCCAGAGCCGTATATTCTCTATATACGGCTCTGGCCATTCCAACCCTCCGCATTTCTCCCTGTAAGCCGCTTAGCTCTAATACTTCGTTAGAGACTTCGTTACTGTCGATCGCCTAGGCGCGTGGGCGACGTCGTGGAGTAATCACGAGCCAGACAAGCACGCCACATGAAGACGTAATTCACCTTCTCGCTGACCCTCTAATGCCGAAATGACTTCCGCCACCAGAGGACGCGCAGCGAGCCGAGACATGTACACAGGAGATTGGGGGTGGGGGGTCGAAAAGGAATTTTCTAGGAAGAGGGGTGCGGGGTTGCGTGGAAAGAGCCGGTATATGTCGCCAGCCGAACCATGAGCTTAATGCTAACTAAAATAACCGACTGAGACTAGCAGACTGACTGACTGGGACTGATTAGACTGTCTGACGCAGCGACCGGATCGCAGCCGACCGTCGACGACCCGAGGGACGGCCGATCCGACCCGACCGTCGACCGACCGACGGCCGACCGACGACCGAACCGACCGACCGAACGACCCGACGACCGACGGCATGCCGAACGACCGACGGACCGACGACCGACCGAGCCGAGCCGGACGGACCGACCGACGACCGACCGACCGGGGACCGTCGAATGACGACCCGACGTCCGGTTCCGTCCGACCGACCGACTGCGACGAACGACCGACGACGAGCGATCGACGACGACCGACCGACTAGCGATCGAGCCGACCGACCGACGACCGGACGACCCGACCCGACGAGGCCGACGTCCGAATTGACCGCAGCGACGTCCGTCCGTCGACGACCCCGACGACCGACGTGCCGACCGTCCGACCGAGCGCCCGAGCCGACCGCACGACGACCGATCCGTCCCGTCCAACCGACCAAAACGATCCGTCCCGAACCGGACGACCGACCATCGAACCGAGACCGTCTCGAGCCGACGACGACGACCGACCGACGACGGACCGACCGACGGACGATCCCGACGACCGATGCCCGACCAGACCGAGCCGAACGACCGACCGACCAACAACGGTAAACAACAATCTAAACAATGTATGCGAGAGCTGGTAAACCATGCGGGCGCACCAGACGCGGTGCGATGACAAGATGATGAGTCATACTCACAAGAAGCGGGAGTTTGCAGGATCTTGAATCCGCCTTGCTGGTTGGGGAAACCACGTCTTCGGAAAATAATAAATGTGTCGACCGCTATGCCTGCAACGACAACGTGCTGCGCTGCCCGGCCAGGCGTGTGAGATAGACGAGAGAAAATGGCGTATATATACATCTCCTGTCCTCTAGATCTCTCTCCCCCTCTCTATCTCGCTCTCTCTCGCGTTTCTCGCGTCTCTTCTTCTATCCTCGATCTTTCTCTCTCTTTCGCTCACTCTTGCTCTCCCCCCTCTCTCCTCGCGTCCTCGCCGCTTCTCTATTCACTCTATCTTTCTCGCTCTCTCTCTCTCTCTCTCTCTCGCGTTCTAGCGCTCTCTCTATCACTCTATCTTTCTCTCTCTCTCACTCTTGCTCTCTCCCCCTCTCTCTCCATTTCGTTCACTCTCTCCCTCTCTTCCTCCCATTTCCCCCATACCTCTCCAAACAAACGCACACACGCGCACGCACGCACGCAAACACGAACGCACGCACGCACGCACACACACACACACACTATCTCTCCCTCTCTCATTCGCCCTCTTACACTAACTGTAATATAAACCGGGTGATTAGACGTGACTTGCATTTATTCTAGCTCGAGTTTCTCACGCATTTTCCGTTTCACAGCTTCCTGAATCAGGCGCCGAGCATGCGAGAAATTCATCATCATCATCGTCATCGTCATCACCATCGTCATTATCATCATCATCATCATCGTCGTCGTCATTACCATCGTCATCGTCATCACCTTCGTCATTATCATCATCATCATCATCGTCGTCGTCGTCATTACCATCGTCATCGTCATTATCATCATCATCATCAGCCGCAGCGGCAGCATCATCATCATCATCATCATCATCAACATCAGCAGCAGCAGCAGCAGCATCAGCATCAGCAGAAGCTAGCAGGTGCGGTACATACACATCTATACTAGCCGTCACCGACGCCGCTTGATTTGACTCACTCAGTACGCAGAGACTTGTGTATCAGACGATTGTGGAATGGGAAGGGAGGGGAGGGGGGTGATAAGGTTTGGGGCAGGAGGTTTGTTTTCACCGGCGTGTTTTGTTGGTTGTGCGTGTACAGCCTAACTAAAAAAGTTATGGACGATTGTCATAAATTTTCAGGATAGCGGTCAATAAAATCGCCTAACTTAGAAATTGATGAATTTTGGTGGTGATCCGGATCAATAAGTTAATAATTAATAAATTAATTAAATTTCAGGATAAGTGTCAGAAATGGGGTAACTTTAGAATTGATACATTTTGGTGGTTGATCCGGATCCCAAATAATTAATAATTAATAAAATTTTCAGATAGGTTAGGAAAGCCGCGTAACTAGAACTTGATTACATTTGGTGGTGATCGAATCCAATTAAATTTAATTAGATTAATTAATTAATTAAATTTTCCACAGTTGAGAGAAATTAGCTGCCTTGGCGGAGGGTCTGTGTCTCGATGCTGCTAGGTTCGTTATTATGCAAGCGAAATGGTAGTTATGATAACGCTCCGTCTCTTCGTCCTCTTCTCACATGAGACACTGCTCCATGAAGCCTCTCCACCGAGAAGGTGTTAGCGACAGCGGGAGACACACATATAGATAGGATAGATCGAATAATATCATATATATTACAAATTAAGTTATTAGGATAGATAGATATAATCGTATATATATATAGGGATATATTTAGTAGAGATAGGATATAGATGATTAGATAGATGGATGATGATGGATGGATGATGGATGGATGATGGATGGATGGATGGTGGATGGATGGATGGAGATAGGCATGGGATGGATGGCGATGGGATGGGTGGATGGATGGATGGATGGACATGGAATGGATGGATGAATCAAAATGGATGGATTGAACGAATGATGATGAATGAATGGATGGATGGAATAAATAGATAGAGTTAGATAGATAGCTATCATAGATAGATAGATAGATAGAAGATAGGATAGATAGATGAGAGAGAGAGATAGACAGATGGAGGAAATTGGATGGTATAAGATAAATAGATAGAGTAAATAGCGATGAAGAATACAGATAACACAGATTGGAACTAGATAGATAATAGATAGATTTTAGAGCGATAATAGATTAGATAGATAGATAGATAGATAGATAGATAGATAGATAGATAGATAGATAAATAGGGTGAGAGAGAAACAGAGACACACAGAGAATGGGAAGAGAAGAAAATGGAAAGGGGAGAAAGAGAATGGGAGAGAGCAACCTCGACAGAGCGAGAGATAGAGCGAGAGAGAGAGAGAGGGGGGAGATTGGGGAAGAGGGCGGAAGAGAGAGTGTGCGTCCGTCTCCGCAAATAGAAGGGATGTGCGTGCGTTTGGTGTGTGTGTTGCCAACGTGCGCGAGAAGTGCGAGAGTGTTTCATGAACTCATGCGTTTTTAACGGCAACGCACGTAACGAGTTTTCTGACAGCTAATAGATATCGTCATGAGGAGTGGTCACCGGCTAGGGAAGTTAGGGGAGAAGCGAGCGGGGAGAAGGTGGAGATAAAGGAGGGTAGAGGAGGGAAAGAGGATGAGGTGGGGGAGGAACCGAGGACGAGGTACTGAGAAAGAGGAATCCAAGCGGAATGCAACAAACATAAACCACCGTCCCCCACACATTTCTTCTTTCTCTCTCTCTCTCCTTCTGTCTCTCTCTCTCTCTCTCNTCTTTCTCTCTCGCTTCCCCCTCTCTGCGCTCGTCCTCCGCTCTCCGGTCCGCTATAATCCCTACTCACTCTCTCCCCTCGCACACTCTGTCCATTCTCCTCCTCCCATCTCTTCCCCCCTCTCACTCCGCACTCTCCCTCCTCCTTCCAGTGGTGGCATAGGATATTGTTCGAGACAAACTGACAATTATGTAGTCAGCGAGTGTTGTGTGCAGAAATATACGTTATTGAGAGTGTAAGATGAACGGTATCGATCAGCGGATTTATTTTCTCATATATACGGGCTCGCTGCCCGTTGCGCATATATATCAAGAGCAACTCTCGACAAGCATTTCGCTCGGAAGCATCCACTACTACTGATCAGCAGGCACCCATTGCCTGTTAATGCGTGTCACGCGCGCACGCACGCAAGCACACACGCAAGCACGCAGACACGCATTGGTGACAATTTTTTACGCTATTAGAGTACTTAGAATGGCAGCTAATTCCTCTTCGAAAAGAAACGCACAGGATACCGAATAGGCATATAGGATCCAGACCTAAGCCGAGTATATATATATACGCGTCACATAGATTTAAATAGATTTAACGCCTCCACATATATATACATATATGCAGGAGTTAATAATGACATTGTTATTATTTGTCATTATTAACTCCTGATATATAGAGGCGGTAATTTTTTTTTTGCGACGCGGCTAGTATAAGCTGTCGGTAGTGCAGACGACAATGAAGGCGCCGAGCGTGAATCGAGAGACGCTATTGAAAAATGGCACGTCTCCATAACAACGCCCCATGCCATCTCTCTCTCTCTCTCTCTCTCTCTCTCTCTCTCTCTCTCTCTCTCTCTCTCTCTC
>NW_014577457.1:249027-252880 GCF_000485595.1 Priapulus caudatus
TCTCTCTCTCTCTCTCTCTCTCTCTCTCTCTCTCTCTCTCTCTCTCTCTCTCTCTCCCCGTCTCGCTCTCTCTCTCTTTCTGTGTGTCGGTTTTGTCTGTCTCCCTATCTGTCTGTTCATCTCTGTCTGTGTGTCCGTCTGTCCGTACGTCCGTTCGTCCGTCCCTCCGTCCGTCCGGCCGTTCGTCCGTCTGTTTGTTCGTCCGTCCCTCCGTCCGTCCGGCCGTTCGTCCGTCTGACCGTCTGTCGGTATGTCTCTAGTCGCGTAATCTTTCTCAGTCTCAATCTCCATTCTTCGCTCAGCAGTCGCAACAGATGCATGTGTCCGCCACGGCGCGAATTTTCAACGGAAGAATGAGAGATGAGAGAAGGGGGAGACGGAGGAGGCGGAGGAGAAGGAAGCAGCGACGAATGGGCGAGAGAACGCGAAAACGATCGCCGTATCTATAAACTATATAATATAGAGAGCTGGGCAGGCGACGCGGGCTGGATATAGCATAGCGAGATATAGATGGAATAGCGAGGTGAATAAGGAGGTAGAGAGACGAATGACACACGCGTCTGTGTGAGAAATGGCCGCACGCGGGCAGGCGGGCACGCGGGTAGGCGGGCTGACGGGAACACCAAAATGATGTGACAGCCAAAAAAATGCGACCGCCAGTCGCCATGGTTACGAAGCAAAGAGGCGCGAGCGAACGAGCACTCACACAGTACACGCGAGCACGCACGCACATACAGTGCACGCGCGCACGCACGCACACACAGTGCACGCGCGCACACGCATACACAGTCCACGCNTGTGCGTTGTGATGAGGAATTGCTATCGCCACGTTCGCGGTACGCAGACGAACCCTATTAATGTAATGTCACACTAGCATGTTGTAGCTGAATAAATAAATAAATAAATAAAATAAATAAATAAATAAATAAATAAACATCTATCTATCTATCTATCCTATTATATATATATATTATATATATATATTATAATATATATTTATATATATATCATATATGTGTGTGTGTGTGTGCTGTGTGCTGTGGCCTGTGTGGTTGTGTTTGTGTGTGTGTGACTGTGTGTGCTTGTGCGTGTGGTGTGTGTGTGTGTGTGTGTGTTTTCTGTGTGTGTGAACGATGTCGCGCGCCGCGCGCGGCGTGCGTCCGTTGCGGTTGTGGTGTGGTGTGCTGTGGTGTGGCGTGCTGGTGTGGCTGTGGTGTTGTGGTGGGTGTGGTGTGCGTGCTTGCGTGTCGGCTGTGGTGTGGTTGGTGTGGTGTTGGTGTGCGCGTGTGGGTGCTGGGTGTGGTGTGGTGCAGTGGTATGGCCACAGCCATGGTATGGCGATGCTTATAGTATTAGGTATGGCGCTTCCATATGTTTATGCATAATTATATATTATTACTAATGTATATACCCCTATATTCCGTATACGTTCTAATTATTTAGTATATTATTTATCGTAGCCTTAGCACCATTTATAACTTATGAAAGCGGCAGTTGTCGCATAACTACATGTATCCCCGTGTTCTCCCCCAAGATGTGTAAGTATACGAAAGTTGGTCACGCTAGGTCAATTAGGGCCGAGTTATAGAGCGCGCAATGGAATATATGATGTATAGGTCTCAAGGTCAATGTTCAAATAAGGCTTGCAGTCAGCCTAGGTTTTCGGTACACGACACAACTTCTCCCCAGTGTAAGGTATACCAAATTTGGTCGCGCTAGGTCAATTAGCGCCGAGTACTAGTAGCAGAATGCGCGAAATATGATCAATGGTCAAGGTAAGCGCTCAAATAAGTCGTAGTGACCTGGTTTTGGTATCGCCTGCCTCACCTTCTCCCAAGCATGCTAGTAAGTGATACCAAGTTTGCGTAGCCGCTAGGTCGATTTAGCTGGGCTGCAGTTAGAGAGGCGGAACGAAAATATGCATCAATAGGTAAATATAAAGGTCGCCAGTGACCTGCGTTTTGGTACTCTGCACACCTTTTCTCCCCAAAATGTTGTAAGTATACAAGTTTTTTGTCACGCTAGGCTCAATTTAGCGCGTCGATTATAGAGCGGAAGGGAAATTTCTCTGCGGCGGATCGAGCGGCGCGCGGCGGGCGGGCGTGGCGTGCCGTGCCTGCGGGAGACATGAAACCATAGTATCCGCCAACTTCGTCGCGGGGGATACAATTAGTATAGACATTTTTATTTAATTATTATGCAAGCGAGACCGATACGAGATTTTTAACAATTTAAAATTTTGCTTTTATTCGCTGCCTTATTGATTATTATGCGATTGGAAATAATGCCACGGCTATTTACGTCGCAGCAAAGCTGATCATGCATGCTTTATATTCGGTGCGCCTATAATCCGTGTGGAGGGAGTTACAATACAGTATGTGTGTATGCGGCGCGCGTGTATCCGTCTGCGTGCGTGTGCTTGTGCGTGCGTGAACGTACATGTGCGCGCGGGCGTGTGTAGGGGGTTATTGATAGGAGGGAAGCTATGCATGTTTGCAGGCGTGCGTGCACGCGCACGCACGCACGCGGAGAGCGGGAACGTGTACGAATTCGGCGGGGTTTGAGCGCGCGGCGGCGCGGCGGCCCGGCGGCTGGCGGCTGCCGGCGCTTAAGCTGTCGTGTGTGCTTGGTTGCTCGCTGGTGCCGCGGCCCGTGTTTGTCGTTGTAATGTGCACCCCACGTCCAACATTTGCCGTGTCGATGGCGACAGATTAATCTAACGATCGGTGCACGCTGCAATCGGAGCCCGGACTGTGGCTCACACAGACGCGTCTTCTCTCCACTGCTGCCGCCGCTGCGGAAAGCCGAGGGAAGGATGGCACGACCGCAGGGATCGACCGGGAGCAGCTACATCGATAGATACACGCACGAGTTTAATTAATGTCAACAATGCGCGCAGATTTTTCGAATCGGTGAAGCGAGCAGCGAAACCCGACAATGAATCTACGAAGTTTAATAAGAGCTTCGTCGTTTTTTCCTGAAAAGTCGCGCGCGGTGAAATGAAAATTAGCGTGCGAAATTCAATAGCGCGTACACTAAACGCACACGCGTGTATTGCAACTGAGCGAGGTAATAACGCTGCGCAAAACAAAAGCGCATTCTTAATTGTTCGCTTCGTGTAGATATAGGAACATGCTAACGACGCATCGCCAAACATCGCGTATCCAAGGTTACGCGCAGTCGCGCCACTGTAACATGTGTTTTGCACGTGTTACATGAATTAGTCAGCGAGGCTAGACTAGGGTTGTTTGGTCATCATCATCGTCAGGATATCATCATTCCTGTTTACACCACGACTAAAAATTGACGAGTTATTATAAAGAATTTATTAACAATCCGACCAGCTATCAAAATAGGCGTGACTCACCAAGAAGAGTGCGATAATGGTCAGTGACGACAACGAAGCCGTCTAAGACTGCCTGCCGCCTTAAGACTGCGTGTATACAGAGCAGCATTCACTCTTCCCACAACTCACACTCCCACGAGCCTTTAGTATAGAGACATGCGGTGTAGATTTGTATACTCGTAGGCACCACAAGCACTTGGAGCGTTTCAATAAAATATTATTCTAAATAAATACGAAATCTATTTACTACCAAAGTCTTAATGTTTCTCTACTCGCTTTCGCCTATTATTGCCGATAATTTCCTGTAAATGCCGTGCAAATGCTCCTCTGGGCCGATCTGTATTATCACTGCTTCTTATCCGGATATAGAAAAAAAAACAAAGAAGAAGACGAAGAAGATAAAGAGGAGCCACGAAAAAGATGATGATGACTAAGAAACAAAATTGAAGGGCAATAATAATAAGAAGACAAAGATGACGAAGAAGAAAAGTTAAAAACAACAAAAAA
>NW_014577457.1:253077-254750 GCF_000485595.1 Priapulus caudatus
CTCCCTCTCTCTCTCTCTCGCTCTCTCTCTCTCTCTCTCTCTCTCTCTCTCTCTCTCTCTCTCTCTCTCGCTGGGTGTGAACTGCCGCGTGGTGACGCTTCGAGTGCACGTATCTTCTGTCTCGCGACGTTAACTCAATCCGACTCTCGGCTATTAATAATAGATGGCGGCGGGGCGGCGACGGCGACGTCGCATCGTGTCTGTCCGACTCTGTCGTCTGCGTGCTCGTGCCGTCACCCCGCGGCCATGCGCGCAGACGCTGCCTCAGTGATAGAGCGTGAGAGCGCGCGAAAGCCGGCGTGACGGCAAAGCGCAGTAAAATAAACACGGATGAGCTGGAAATTTCGCGCATGGCGTGGCGTGGCGTGGCGTGACGTGACGTGACGTGACGTGGCGTGACGTGGCGTGACGTGGCGTGGCGTGACGTGACGTGACGTGGCGTGACGTGGCATCTCCGAGAAACAGACATACATCTATGTCTATATTTGTATCTATCTATTTGTCCATCCACCTCATCTCTCTCTCTCTTCTCTCCTCTCTCATCTCTCTCTCTCTCTCTCCTCTCCCTCTCTCTCTCTCTCTCTTCTCTCTCTCTCTCTCTCTCTTTCATCTCTCTCATCTCTCTCTCTTCTTCTCTCTCTCTCTCTTCTCTCTGCTCTCTATATATATATCATATATATATCATATACGTATATATTCCTCCGATATCTCTGCTTAACTGATTTTCAGAGACGAGCGCGTCCGCGTGAGGATCATCGTGGAGATCTCGTAGACCGCCGACAGGCAACTTTGTTCTGTATTATTATGAGGAAATCCGCTAGCGATTTTTCATTCAAGTACTTCGGCAGCGGTTTCTGTCGACCGGTCTAAGGCTCTAAGCGAAAAAGTAATGTTAAGACTAATGTTAAGACTAATTTTGTTTCTGCAACGGGCCCCTGAACCCTGAAGCCAGACTGAATCCTGACTGCCCTGCGCCGAGACATGGAGAGAGGGAGTGGCGAGAGAGAGAAGAGAGAGAGAAAGAAAGAGAGGCGAGGAGATAGAGATTAGAGAGGAAGAGAGAGAAGAGAGAGAGATGAGAGAGAGAGAGAGAGGAGAGGAGACGATGAGAGAGAGAGAGAGAGATAGATAGATAGATAAGAGAGAGAGAGAGATAGAGAGATGGAGAAAGCGAGAGAGAGAGAGAGAGAGATAGAGAGCGAGATGGAGACAGAGCGAGAGCGACATTCCCCTCCCCTTCTCTCTGTCTCTCTCGCTCTCCGCTCTCTTGCTATCTTTCTCTCGACCTTCTCTCTTTCACACACTGATGCTGCTTTTTCCTCTTTTTCATCGTCGCAGTCTTTACGACGGCAAGTCGGTCTACACGCGCACGTAAACAGCGAATTAGCTGACGCAAGAGCAGTGAGTGATTCTCACGAATTTCCCATTTACTTGCGCAATTTAGCTACTGCCAGCGTCGGCGCAAAAGCCTAATATGCGACACAGAGGACAAGAGTTTAGCGCGACGGCTACGACGCGACGCGCGCATCGCCCGAACAACAAGCCGATCGACTCGATCCATTTTTCAATTAACAGCGAAATTACTTTGTAGGGCGGTAGAGCGCGCCGCAGTATGAACATGCAGTATATATATATATATATATATATATATATATATATATGTGTGTGTGTGT
>NW_014577457.1:260273-260867 GCF_000485595.1 Priapulus caudatus
CTGGCGGAGGTATGCACTCTCCGTGAGTGCCCTCTGTCTAGTTCGTGTTTAATATGCGCGCTCTCATGCGTGTATGATTGTCCATGCATACCAGACTGAAGCTCTTACCCCATCGGATGTGTATCCGTCGTTATTTGATAAAGCGAGAGAGAGAGAAAGAGAGGGAACGGGAGGGAGAGAGAGAGAAAGACAGAGAGACAAAGAGAGATTTCTCTCTCTTCTTATCTCTCTCCTCTCTATCGCTCTATCTCTTCGCTGTCTACTCTCTCTCTCTCACTCTCTCTCTCTCTCTCTCTCTCTCTCTCTCTCGTCTCTCTCTCTCTCTCTCTCTATGTCTCTCCCTCTCTCTGTGTGTGCGTGTCCTGTGTGTGTGTTGTGTGGTGTGTGTGTGTGTGTGTGTGTGGTGTGTATGTGTGCGTGTGTGTCTGCGTGTGTGTGCCGCGGTTTGTGATCGTGGGTGTGTGCGCGCACGCGTG
Organism: Priapulus caudatus; assembly: GCF_000485595.1. Classification (NCBI taxonomy): domain Eukaryota; kingdom Metazoa; phylum Priapulida; class Priapulimorpha; order Priapulimorphida; family Priapulidae; genus Priapulus; species Priapulus caudatus. Next base: position 260,750 of record NW_014577457.1, read on the forward strand.
TGTAGATTGTCGTGTGCGACTGTGCGTTGTCGTGCGTGTGTGTCGCGTGTGTGCGTGTGGTGGCGCGTGTGTGTAGTGCGACGTGTGCCTGATGTACATGATGGGTCGTATACTCTCT
>NW_014577458.1:0-3731 GCF_000485595.1 Priapulus caudatus
GTGTTAGTAGGCTGTTGGACTTTAAAATCAAAATGTGTACATTCTAACCCCCCTAAAATTTTCTCTCAACGGATTTAGACGTTTCACAAAATCGACCCTGGGACTGTGAAATCCGCGGATTTCCGCGGATCCGCGGAAGATTCTCATCCCTGTAAAATGGAGCGCTATTTCAACATAATACACATCCTTTTGGTGCGTGATTTCAACCACTTTTATGAGGCGCGATGATGCACGCACCATGGCACAATTTATGGTGCGCGGTGGAGCGCGAGCGCGATCGCGCCCCTTAAAAATGAAAGCCTGGTGTGTATGCGTGAGAGAGGGAGAGCGAGAGAGCGGAATGTGTATGTGTGTGTGTATGCGTGAGAGAGAGAGCGAACTAGAGGTGTGTGTGTGTGTGTGTGTGTGTGAGAGAGAGAGAGCGGAATGTGTATGTGTGTGTGTATGCGTGAGAGAGAGAGCGAGCTAGAGGTGTGTGTGTGTGTGTGTGAGAAATAGAGAGAGCTGTGCATGTGTGTGTGTGAGAGAGAGAGAGAGAGCTGTGCGTGTGTGTGAGAGATTGAGAGATAGAGAGCGAGAGAGGACGGATGAAAGGATAGACGGCAGCAGTGCATATATTGTATATTTTCGGCAATCAGCAGAGCGTTCCGTTGCGCAATCGTGCGTGTACGCGAGTCACGCGATCACTGTGTGAGTGTATGTCCGGATGCGTAGCCTGGAGGCTAGGCGACCGGTTCCGGACGCGTAGCCACTGCGATATTTTCGTAGTTATGTTCTTGTGTTTAATAAGAAATGGCGCGCCAGTTAAGAAGTTGTGTAACAATCGCCTTATTTACATAACCATTTTCGGTCATTTATTGTCTGAAACAATTAAATTTGTCATCAGGAAAATGTCACACATCAAATCACTGGCAGTAAGCAAACCTGGCAGGAGGCAGATACATCCAAGTCAACCGCCAAAAACAACTCGCCACGCGCATAGGCCCAGACAGACGAAGAAAAAAGCGTTGCCAGTGCCACCATGGGATGTAGGTTGAAAATGTTCATTGCCATTGTAATGTACGCCCAACTTGTATGTTATAATTTGTTATTGTAGTAGGACCACCACGCCTGCTGGACAATCAGTGTCTAAATTACGTTTCTTCATTTAAATCAATGTGACTCGAGTCGTAATAGGCCTACTGTCTAGTACTGATATAGGCCTAAACAATGCTGTGGGTCCTCGACCGGACACATCTCGAGGTGGGAAGGGTCACAGGAAGGGAGGCTACTAAAATCACTATAACCGCCGCTAAACCTACTGTTTAAACTAGTCTTATTTACTGGTACACAAATAGCATAACGAAAAATGTGTTGATATGATCGTTTTCTGATAATTTTTTTTTACTTGGCAGCAGCCATCACCACCGCCGTTAGCGCTAGGGCTGGTACCGCATACATGCAGTTGCTGCAGGCCTGTGGCAACTGTAGTACGTACGCGGGATATAGAGCCCTAGAGCACCTAGAGGGTGCAAATCCACTTTACTCTTTAGGCACCTTAGGTATCACGAAGTGATGCATAGATTTCTGTGTATCATCATGATCAACTGATGCACAGACTCCGTATATCAAGGAATGATGCAAAAACCCTAACCCTAACTCTAAGTGATAAAGTATAACCTTAGGTATCACGAAGTGTGTTAGGGTTAGCCCGGTTAGGGTTAGGGTTGGGGTTTTTGCATCATTCCTTGATATACGGAAAGTCTGTGTATCAGTTGATGATACACGTAACACAGAAATCTGTGCATCACTTCGTGATACCTAAGGTGCCTAAAGTGGATTTGCACCCATCCTGTTAACCGGTCGTTTAGCCACGGAACATTGGCGACCGGTTACCGGTCGAGGAGCCACGGCCTAAACACAAACTGAAACTCAATGGCCCATCTTGTCATTCACTGATCATACTTAAATAACAGAGCTGAGTGTGTGTAGACTTAGCTTAATAATATATGTAATTACAGAATACCGTTAATGATCTTGAAGTACACAAAGCCTCACCGGAAGAAATCGTAAGTAAATTAGGGCAGTAATAATTAGTTAATTACTAATTAAGATATAAATGTATTTCAAATTATTTTAATGTAATGGGTTGTGTATTTTTAATAGGTTTCTGATGTTTAACAGAAACGATGAAATTCTTACTAGTTAAACATATAATCAGGAGTAAGATAATATAGATAATCTATATTATCTTACTCCTGATATGATAATGATGATGATTCAGTTGTTTGATAAATGATAACAGATAAGATATCAATAGCATCCTTGAATACTTACTAATATAGAAGTTGTCCATACATTTTTAATGGTGATGTATTTTTGTCACTACACGCCTGACTGCATGATAAAAACACGGTTTACCCTGCATTTATGTAGAATAGACGTCAAGAGCTTCGGAAATCCAAGAATGTGGACCTTGTTAAGTGGGAAGAGCAAGAGAAGGCTATCCAGAGAGGTATGCAACTTACATCTTACCAGTCTGTCATTTATCCCTGACCAATCCGCTTGTGTTTATTTGTCATACGATTGTGACGACAGGAAGAAAGAAATGTTTAGTAAGAACATAAAAGCCATTGTGATCACAATGTTACACATGATAAGTTGGCATTATAGTTACATTATAGTTACATTATAGTTACATTTTTATGGTTTATTAGCGTGCAAGAATAAAGTTCCAACAAGTGTGGAGAAACGAAAGGCACATTTGCTCAGAGAAATCTTGTATGATGATAGCCAGGTAAGAAGATACTTATTTTACACTCTAGATAAATTTTGTCTTGCGATAATTATATAGTGTAGAATAAGTTGTGAATTAATCACAAGTGAACATACACCCGCTTCTTTACACTCATATTGGCTTTCATGTCTTGCTGTCAGATCACTTGGCATCTGTGATTGTGATATTATTACGGAATGAGTTGCTCGTCTTTATAGCTGCAGGATGTCTTGGATAAATCTGATAAAATGTTGACGGTAGTCCGGGATCTGTATGGAGATGAACTACGCCACAAATACAAAGCTCGTCCAAAAATCACTCCAGCTCCAAGGTATCTACTTATATACTTTACGTTATACATGGTAAGTGAGGTATTATGCAAGTGCAGTATATATGTGTTATAGTGGTCTCATATGCACTACCTGCTACTACTATGGCGAATTGTATTTGTGATAGATTGGGTATCGTTTGTATGTATATCTTCTTTTAAGATTGAAGAGTATCCACAATATGTCAGGTTTATTTACATTAGATTATTAGTACTTGGTATTGCTATAGCCGAGTAGATTATCAGTTGTCAAATGACAACCTATGAACAATTGAACATACAAACAAAGTTTAGTTACGATTTTTTTAGCGAAAATTTCTCTTTTGCAAAATCAGATTAGATGACCTTAGTGACAGTACATGGGTTTTACAGTTGGACATGGGTTTTTCAGTTTGGAGAAAAGCAGTGCTAAGGTTTTAAATGAATGGCCGCCCGACGAAGAAGTGTCTGATGATGCGACCCCCATCAATGCAGAAGGTTCATTTAATTAGAATAGACACCACAGCTGTTATTTCATTTATGTGTGTGATTGACATGAATTATCTGTCATGTCGCATACACACTGCAGCTACTTAAAGGCATACTAGGCCCATTGATTATGCAATGTTGACGAAGGCTAGAGTAACTGGCACCTTGTGTAGTTAATAA
>NW_014577458.1:5216-8329 GCF_000485595.1 Priapulus caudatus
GTAGATAATTCATCCGGTGAAGTAGAGAATTCATCCGGTGAAGTAGAGAATTCATCCGGTGAAGTAGAGAATTCATCCGGTGAAGTAGAGAATTCATCCGGTGAAGTAGAGAATTCATCGAGCGCTGTCTTTCCTCCCTCCCTCCGCAGGACGTGATTCAGGGTCAGGAGAACCTCGTGATGCTGGCGCACGACTACACGGCGTACAAGGCGACCACCGACGCGCGGCTTCTCCGGCTGGAGCAACACACGGCTCCCTTCCCGCAGCCGTCCGCCGCCGACTCGTCGCCGTCCCCGGATTTCGGAGCGGAGTCCGGGGAGTGGGGAGCGGCGGGCGGCGTGCAGCCGCGAGCAGGTGAGGATGCGGTCGTCATGACGACCGAGCAGCTGGACGTGATGTTCCGGAACATGTTGCAGAGCCGCTGCGCGGCGCACGGCGGCGCGGCGCGCTACGACGACGACATCGTGGCGCCACCTGTCCCCGCCGTTGCCGCCTCCGCGGCGGCGCTGCACGGTCACGCAGACAGCGTCGACGAGCTACAGCTGACGCCGACGAAAGAGAGCGAGTCGTCCGGATTAGCCGATCCGGAAGGATTCTTCCGGATCCGGGAGAATGCTCGACCGCGCGCGCCCGACGTTGGCCCGCAGGCTTCCCGCGGTTGGCCCGGCAACGCAGCGGTTTCGCTGGACGCTCGTCGCCCGGACCCGCCGCTTGTGCAACCCCGGCGGGCGGCATGGCTGCCGCGCGACCCCGGTGAGGTCATTTCCACCTCCTCATCACAGACGGAGGAGTCGTCGGCCGTCGCCGCGGCAACCGCGTCGTCTTCTCGCGGCGGGTCCGGCAGCGAGGTGCGAGGCGCTCGGCTGTCGCACGCGGCGCCACCTACCGGTGCACCCCGTGGGTCGAGTACGGCGCCCTCTAGTGGCGCGCCTCGCCAGTCGAGCACGCCTCGCCAGTCGAGCACGGCGCCCCCTACTCTCGGCGCCGATTCATCTCCGAGCGCGCATCCGACGACGTTGCTCGCCGCGGAGGCGATCAGGGATAAGATTGAGCTGCTGCGGCGGTACTACAGGCCGCCGTCGCCAACGACGACGACGAGGAGCGCCCACACGGGGAAGGAATCGTCGTCGCCGCCCGGAGCACTGATCACGACAGCAGACATCCACACTCGCACGCTCGACCTACGCACACAGCTGCTGCAGGGCGGGGAGGCCGCATCGGAACCTGGCGGCAGTGCAGCGAGGATGGAGGCAGCTACGCAGGGTAATGTTTGAGTCACGCGGGTGAAATTGGCGGAAAACGAGCGTGTGTGTGTGGTATCCGTGTCGGTAGTTTGCGGGGAATCGGGACGCTAAAGATGTATTTGTACATTGCTTTTACTCACACTATGTTATACATTTACTTTCGTTTATTACTCGTACTTATGTTATTACTTGCTACTCTCTCTTCGTTCAGTTACTCTGGTCATCCCTCTCTGACATAACACACGCTGATGACTTCTCCCTAACTCTCACGTAGGTGATCAGTGACCTGGAACAGGAGGTGGCGCAGTTCGAAGAGGAATCCGGTAAGGGAGGAGGAGGAGGAGATAAGAGCGAGGGAAAGGAGGGAGGAAGAGGAGAATCCAGAGCGTCTGCTGTCGACTCCCTCTCCGGTTACACAAGCCTGCTGCTGGAGCTGCTCACAAAGCTAGTGCGACACTTGAAGGAGGTGTGTGTTTACCTGGGCGTGATAAATCACAGGTGTCTGCGCATGTGAAGAGGAGTAGGTTATATAGCGCACATAATGTTACCTACCCCCAAAGTATGATAATACTGTAGGGATGCTGGCCTATATGTAAATAGAGTCAGGTGCTTCACTTATAATATGATAATTCTGTAGAGACTTCTGGGCTCTCCAAATAGAGTCAGATAATTCTCCTAGAGTACGATAATACTCTGCAGGGATGGAATTCTCTGCACATGGAGTCAGCTACTCCTCACAGAAGAATAATAAATTATAAGAAAAAAAGGTGTGGGACTGCAAGTTGCCGTTTGTCAAATAAGAGTTCTAAAAGGAGATACTGCTTTAAGAATAATACTAAGCACGATTGGTAGAGGGGTATCACTTGAACTGGCTATTTGAGGGAACATGGGTAAGAATGGCAATAATTTCTCACTTAATCAAAACAGAAAACTATATTTAAATATGCTAATTATAATAATTAAGCAGCAGACCATGTTTTGTGTGGTAGGGTCATGCTGAGCTGAAGCAGGAAGCCACGCGGAGGCAGCAGCTTGAGGTTTACGTCGAAGAGCAAAGCATCTTCCTCAGTGAGATGGCCGTCGTAAGTGTTAGACAGAAACCTCACAGAGACACGACTAACTGAGTGGCATTGCACTCATTATAATTAATTAATTATTGCACTGTTGTCGTTTTATTGGGCTCATCCTGAAGGCACTTCACTACCTTGTCACCATATCAGGATGGACTGGACACATGACAAGTACGAGGAACACATAACAATAAACATTACACGATTAACCTGCGCATCGCATATTAGCTCCGCGCGTCATCGCGTGAAAGTAGATAAATTCACCGGTAAGTAAAAGAATTCATCCGGTGAGGTTAGAAATGTTCATCCGGTGAGGTAGAAATTCATCCGGTGAAGATAGAGAAGTCTATGATCGGTTGAAGTAGAGACATTTATCCGGTGAATAGTAGAAATGTCATCCGTTCGCTTGAAGTAGAGAATTCATCCGGTGAAGTAGAAGAATTCATCCGGCTGAAGTAAGAGAATTCATCCGGTGAAGTAGAGAATTCATTTCCGTGAGGTAGAGCGAATTCATCCTGGAAGTACATGAGAATTCATCCGGTTGAAAGTAGAGAATTCATCGAGCGCTGGTCTTTCCTCCCTCCTCGCAGGAGCTGTGATTCTAGGGTCAGGAGAACTCGTGATGCTGGCGCACGACTACACTGGAGTACAAGGCGCCCATACCCGGACCGCGCGGGTGCTCCGGCTGGACAGCAACACCACGGCCTCCCTTCCCGCCCAAGCGTCCTGCAGCCACTGACCCGGACGTCGAACTCACGCAGCACGTCCGGATTTCATATTTTCGGAGTCCGGAGCGCAC
>NW_014577458.1:8354-18013 GCF_000485595.1 Priapulus caudatus
CGAGAGAGGAAGCCGTTGATGGTTAGAGGAGAGAGGAAGCCATGAGGTTTAGAGGATTAAGCAAGGGGAGAGCCGCGCTGATAGTACACTATTCTGTGCATCACCTGCGTGGTGATACTTTCAGGTATCGTGTGCACGTAACTGACCTTGTGTTTATTAAAGGCCAATCTGTGCATATCTCGTGATGTACACTATTCGTGCATCATCTCGTGATGCTACACTATTTCTGTGCATCACCTCGTATACTTTGTCAGCGTACTACCGGTGCGCGTAAACTGAACTTGTGTTTTTAAGAGGCCAATACTGTGCATCATCTTCGTTGATGTACACTTATTCTGTGCATCACCATCGTGATACCTTGTCAGGAAGAGGAAAGCGTGATTGGTTAGAGGAGAGAGAGGAAGCCGTGATGGTTAGAGGAGAAGAGGAAGCCAATGAGGGTTAGAGAGAGATGAGGGAAGCCCAGTGGGGTTAGAGATAGACGGAGGAAAGCCATGAGCGGTTAGAGGGAGAGAGAAGCCGTGATGGTTTAGAGGGAGCCAGAGGAACGCCATGATTGTTAGAGGGAGAGAGGAAGCGCGTACAGTTAGAGGAGAGAGGAAGCCATGATGCGGTTAGATGAGAGAGGAAGCCGTGATCGTAGAGGAGAGAGGGAAGCGCGTGATGGTTTAGAGGCGAGAGAGGAACGCCGTGCGATGGTTAGAATGCCGAGAGAGAGGAAGCCATGCAGGTGGTAATGACGAGAGATGAGAGGAAGCCATGAGCGTTAGAGGGAGAGAGGAAGCCATGATGGTTAGAGCGAGAGAGGACATGACTTGGGTTAGAGGGAGAGAGGACAGCCGTGATGGTTGAGTCCGAGAGAGGAAGCCATGATTGTTAGAGGGAGAGAGGAAGCCGTAACGTTAGAGGGAGAGAACGAAGCCATTGATGGTTAAAATGAGAGAGGAAGTCGTGATGGTTATAAGAGGAGAGGAAGCCGTGCATCTGTTATGAGGGAGAGAGGAAGCCGTGATGGCTATAGAGGGGAGGAGAGGGTGAAGCCGCTGGATGGTTAGAGGGAGAGAGAGGAAGCGATGAGGGTTAGAGAGGTAGAGAGCATAGGAAGCCATGAGCGTTAGAGGGAGAGAGGAAGCCATGATGGTTAGAGGGAGAGAGCATGAGGGCGTTAGAGAGAGAGGAAGCCGGTGCATGAGCTTGGGAGGAGAGTAGAAGTGGGGCCAGCCGTGATCGCTTGGCCTCTCTCTGCTAAACATCACGGCTTCTCCCGTTCTCTCTCAGGCATTGTCGCGGCTTCCCCCCCTTCCTCTCTCCAGGCATGTTTCGCGGCTTCCCCCTTCCTCTCTCCTCTAACGCTATCACGCTTCCATTCTCCCTCTAACCATCACGGCTTCCTCTCTACTCTAACCCTCATGCGCTTCCTCTGCTTTTTCTCTCTCTCTACCGCTCATGGCTTCCTCTCTCTCCCTCTACCTCACGGCTTCCTCTCTCCCTCTAACCATCACGCGCTTCTCTCTCCTGACAAGGTATCACGAGTGTATGCACGGGAATAGTGTACATCACGAGATGATGCACAGATTGGCCTCTTTAAAAACACAGTTCAGTTTACGCACCGTTATACCTGACAAGTATAGCGAGTGATGCACAGAATAGGTACATCACGAGATTGATGCACAGAAATAGTGTTACATCCACGAGATGATGCACAGATTGGCCTTTTTAAAAACACAAAGTTCGTTTCACGCACCGTTACCTGACAAGTATCACGAGCGTGATGCCACGAATCGTGTATATCACGCTCCCCTGCTCATCTCTCTCCCCCCCCCCCCAGCCATCACGGGCTCCCCCTTCCTCTCTCCTCTAACCCTCATAGATTCCTCTCTCCCTCTAACCAATCACGGCCTTCCCTTTCTCCTCGAACCATCAGTGGTTTACCTCTCTCCCTCTAACCCTCATGGTTCCTCTCTCGCTCTAACCTCATGGCTTCCTACCTCTCTCTTACATCACGGCTTCTCCCTTCCTCTCTCGAGCATGTCGCCGGCTTCCCCCTTCCTCTCTCAGCATGTCGCGGGCTTTCCCCTTCCTCTCTTCCTCTAACCATTTACGCTTCCTCTCTCCCTCTAACCTCATGCTTCCTCTCTCCCTCTAACCATCACGGCTCCTCCTTCCCTCTAACCATTACGGCTTCCTCGTCTCCTCGTAACGATCACGGCTCCTTCTCTCTCTATAACCATCACGGCTTTCCCTCTCCCTTAACCAATAACGGTTCCTCTTTCCCTCTTAACCATCACGGCTTCCTCTCTCTCTCTAAACCCTCATGGTTCCTCTCTCCCTCTAACCATCACGGCTTCCTCTCTCCCTCTAACCCTCATGCGCTTCACTTACTCTCCCTAACATCACGGTTCCTCTCTCCTCTAACATCACGCTTCCTCTCTCCCTCTAACCTCATGGCTTCCTCTCTCTCTCTCTACCCTTTTATGGCTTCCTCTCTCTCCCTCTACCATCACGCCTTCCTTCTCTCCTCTAACCATCAGCGGCTTCCTCTCTCCTGACAAGTATCACGAGCGGGTGATGCACAGATTTACATCACGAGATGATGCACAGATGGCCTCTTTAAAAACACAAGTTCCATTTACGCACGTATAGCCTCGACAAAGTCATCACGAGGTTGATGCACAGAATAATGTTACATCACTGAGATGATGCAGCAGAATTAGTGTACATCACGAGATGATGCACAGAGATAGTGTACATCACGAGATGATGCACAGATTGGCCTTTTAAAACACAAGTTCAGTTACGCACCGATACCTGAAAGTATCACGAGGTGATTGCACAGAAGGGTAAGTGTACATCACGAGATGATGACACAGATATTAGTGTAAATTCACGAGATGATGCACAGATTGGCACTTTTTTAAAAACACAAGTTCAGTTTACGACCGTATACCTGACAAAGTATCACGAGGTGATGCACAGAATAGTGTATATCACGGCTCCCCCCTTCTCTCTCCCTCTAACCCTCATGGCGTTCCTCTCTCCCTGCTAACCATCACGGTTCCTCTCTCCCCTCTAACATCATGGCTTCCTCTCTCCCCTAACCCTCATGGTTCCTCTCTCAGCTTCTAACCATCATTGGCCTTCCTCTCTCTCTCTACATCCACGGCTTCTTCCCTATCTCTCTCAGGCATGTCGCGGCTATCCCCCGTTCCTCTCTCCTCTAACCAGACAGCATTCCTCTCTTCCTCTAACCATCACGGCTTCCTCTCCCCTCTAAAGATCACAGGGCTTCCTCTCTCTCTAACCCTCATGGCTTCCTCTCTCTCTAACCACATTCACGGCTTTCCTCTCTCTCTTTAACGATCACGGCTTCCTCTCTCTCTATACCAATCCACGCGCTTCCTTCCCCCTCTACCCATAACGGCTTTCCTGCTTTCCCTATAACCATCACCGGGCTTCTCCTCCCTCTAACCCTCATGGCTTCCTCTTCTCCTCTAACCATCACGGCTTCCTCTCTCCTGTAACCATCACGCGCTTCCTCTCTCCCTATAAGATACGGCTTCCTCTCTCTCTATTAAAAAACGCTTCCTCTCTCCCTACCATAAACGGCTTTCTTCTGTCCCTCTAACCAGTCACGGCTTACCTCTTCACTTCTAACCCTCTGGCTTCCTCTCTCCTCTAACCTTACGGCTTCCTCTCTCCCTCTAACCCTCATGGCTTTCCTCTCTCTCTCTCGTAACCCTCATGGGCTTCCTCTCTCTCTCTAACCCTCAGGCTTCCTCTCTCTCTCTTAACCATCACGGCTTCCTCTCTCCTCTTAACCATCACGGAGTTCCTCTCTCCCTCTAACCATCATGGTCTTCCTCTTCCTCTCTCGTAATTAATATAGTTATTAATAGTGTAATTAGTAATTAACGGTAATTAGTAATTAATCGTGTGACTTAATAAACAAATAGTGTAATTGGTAAATAGTAATTAATAGTTTAGTATAATAAATAAATTCATATCAATAAAATAAAAATACACAACTAAATTTTTAGTGTATAATAGTAGATATTTTTTGTCGATAGGTGGCGCTTTTTTAGCATGGCTATGTGCGGCAGTTAACATTTGCTGCCATCAATACTTGATATAAGGAAAGTCTGCTGATCATGGATGATACACAGAAATCTGTGGCAGTCACTTCGTGATATAAGGTGGCTAAAGGGATTTGCACCCTAATCATACCGAGTGTGATATGTGTTTTAGATCTTCGTTTACAGTAATTTGACTGAATATTTTATTGCTTTTATTTGCGCGATAATTCGAAAACCAAGAAATGGCCGATCATTTAGCGTAGCCGCCATCTCTTGCCCAGATTCAGACTTTCAGATCTGAAACATTTATTTTCGCATCAAAACTAACCCTGAAACAAAACAGTGAAATTTCTATTAGTATAAAACAGGGAATAAGGACATTTGATCGCATTTTGGTCCGTCATAAATAAAACACTTACCAAATTTTAAATATCATCTCCCTCTTCTATCACACCCGAGGTGAGCTATAGTGTCATTGACACTTTCATTTGCTTTTAATAGTGGTAATTTTTTACTGTCAGTGTGAATGCGTGGAAATATCTATGGCGGGAGAGATTATAAAGATTCAAAAACAGGTTAACTTGGTAGATGACGGTGGCAAATACCAGCTCTCGATAGTATAGGATATTTTGCTTAAAAATTAAACATAACTAAATGTACTACTACAGCTCTTCATGTTTCTTGAACGATGAAAATGAGATTGCTTAAGATGCTCAAAAATGTGTGACAGAACTTTTGTGTCTATGTTCCTTCCCTAAAGTGTCAGAGTTTCTGTTGCCACCCATCTTCTCGTGACAAACGGGTGGCGAGCCGAAAAAAATGTGGATTAACATGAACAATGAAGCATGCATGAAGCAACGTGTGCTGTTGACAAGGAAGTGAGGCATATATTATTAGATAATATATTTTATTATATTATATTTCACTGCAGAAACTGCACAGAGATTGGCTCCGGTAGCAAGGGAAGGGGGCAAGGCTGGAGTACAGATGATTTCTGCACAGATTGATGCCCTAAGGAGGCAGCAACTAGGTAATCTTTATAGATATGATTCATCTAGCTTGAAAGCCATGCGTAATATTAATGGCATCATGTAACTGGTGCCTTGGCTGAACTGACACTTATAAACCGCTTATATGTAGTTTTCTTGCAGATAATACAGTTGCATAGTTATAATGAAATTTTTAAATGTTTAAATGTTTAAATTCGGATTTTTTAATATTTTTAATGCAGTTTGAAAGTTCCGCCTTTTCACCCAGTGACCTCGGCATCAATTACTAACTTGTGTTAACATTTTTTATAAGTAATTTTACTGGTTTTGCAATGTTGCAGTAAGCAATGACGTGAATGCATCTCGATTCTCTACTGATGCCCAGCATATCATCATTGAAGCTATTCCCACAATGTTGGAAAAAGACCAGCAAAGCATTGGTAGTTTGTCATTTTGTATTTTTAGTACGGCAATTCCTTGCTGGTCTTTTTTCCAACATTGTGGGAGTAGCTTCAATGATGATATGCTGGGCATCAGTAGAGAATCGAGATGCATTCACGTCATTGCTGTGGTCTTGTAGATGCACAGGGAAAGCTGAAACCAGCTGCAACGTCTTCGGTTGTGCCAAGTAGCATCATGAATGCGAGAAAGTCTGTTCGATTTGCTCCACATGAGGTGCGACCATTCAATCTTTTGGACTTTAGGTTTTGAATGTTCATTTCGTTGTACTTTGATATTTTTCTTGGACCAAAAGGTGGCGCCACCGTGCAGGTTATCAAATAAATTGCAATCTAGTCGGAAGGAAGGTCGGTAGTGAAGGATCAGGCAAGTTTTGTCTATACCACAACATATACAACAACATCTATAAACAATTGATTTAGAAGTCGTGAGCCTGGCTCATAAATGTCGGTCAGGTTTTCTTGGTTGGTGTATTTATCAACCTTTTTATTTCAGCATTTAGGTAGTAATTAGAAAATTGCATTCATTTAAAAACTTGTTTACCTTTGTTGATACAATCTGGGCATGCACGTTGTGTGCGAGTTCCTCTGCGTGTAAAGCACTTATAAAGTTATGCCATAGTGATGAGGAGGACACAAACACTTGTGAAGGCAGGCTAAGGCTGGGTTTACACTATGCAAAAGTCAACGAGATGATAAACTTTTCAACGTTCTATCAACTTTTCCTTTCTATCAGATGTTCACATTTTTACGTAATCGACCAAGAGTCGCCAAACGTTTCAACATTTGATCCACAGTGTGCGCGCCGTGCGACGTGGGTACGCATTTTTGCATGTATTAACAGGGGTAGAAATTATCTTTTAAACAAGCGAGTCCCACGGACTCCCTACCCTCAAAAAGAGGGAGTCCGCAGTCCTAAAAAAATCCGGCAATTCCGCGTGGCCGTGCTCTGGAACGAACTAGTTGGTATATAGCAGAATTTTCACTCCTGCATATGTCAAATCAGGGAGTATTTGACTCCGGACTCGCATTAATTTCGCACCCTGTATTAATTCGTGCCAGTGTGGCGCCGATAGCAAAAACTAGCTCCCCTCCTGGGTGGAGGGACACACCTCCTGATTGCTATTATCAAAGTGGCTGAGTGGCAAAAACTTGATCAACTTGCTGACCAAAAGTTGAAAAAAATGGAACATGTTTTAATCTCTCAACCAGTTGATACCAACCAGTTGAGCACTCAAATTGTACGTCTACACTGCCGACTTTCCGTCGATTAGTCGAAAATTTGATCAACTCAAACTCATCAACTTTTCAACAGAACGTTGATTGTGTAAACCCAGCTTATGGCGTACCATTGTAACACCGCCCGTGTTGTTGTCTCGTAGAACTATGCATCTGAGACGCAGCATGAAGGGGAGGCTGTCACTGCAGTGTCCGCTGCCAGCACTCCCACCAGCTCCGTGAGGAATACAAGTCCGTCCCCTGGTAACACATGGATCGCCATCCTTTAATCCGAACATGCAATCGAACGTAGCTATAATATTATACACATGCACAATGCACGTGTGTATGTATGTATCCATATCATGTCTAATGTCTGTAATATTGTTTCTACGTTGGATTGTGTGTTTAGAATTTGTATCGTTGTTGTTACGATTTTTGTTGGTTTTTGTGTTACGTATGTACGTGCGTACGTATGTATGTACGTATATTCATATTATAGGCACATACCAATGATATATACTAGCAATAAGCATAATAGAATAATAGGCATAATTACGTTTGTTTCTGAAAACCAGAAATTCAGTTACACCGGAGATGCGCAATGTTTCTGTTGTGTGGCCCATTGTCTGAATGACTGGAACAATGAAATCGTTTAGATTGTATTGGTAACTGCTCCTATCTTATATTTTCTAAATAGGTACAGTACGGTAAAAGTAAACTACGTAACTAAAATGGGTTGTTCGAAAACTAAAAAGCAAAGCTATCATTTAAGTAGGTCACGAGTACATGTATAAAATACATCAGAAGTAGGATGATGATGTTGTTAACACAATTCGTATGATAACAATGTTATTAACTTAATTCAGTAATATATATTCTAACACTTTGTTTTGGTTTTATGTTTACATGAGAAGGCCTATCTCCTATACCGGAAGGAAAGGGTCAAGCTACCAGAAATGTGGCATTTAAAGTTGGACTCTAACATATATCAGTGACGTATATGCATTATTGGTATTAGAATTTCTCACGCAATGTATATCTGTAGTGTGATGTTCAGTATGGGTTACTATTAATTATTTAGTGAAATATCTAAAAACTGCAGGGAATTGCAACTAAAATATTAACAGGTTTGATGTTGTCTAAAATATTAGTAGTTATCCCACACAATATTCCCTCCAGTGTAAAAAACGTATAATTGTTGATGGCCAGGGCCAAAGTTAAACCCTTCTGGAAAGACATAGTTGTTTTATGTTTGTGTTTAGGTAGACTAAATCTGGAAAATAGTAGCTCTATCAGTCTACATGTAGCACTTCAATATAGCACTTCATTATATATTCTTTTATATATTTATATAAAAAGCTAATATAGCTCTTTTTCAAAAATTATAAATTCCATTTCATATTCAATGGAAATTTCTCTGTTAATATAAGAAGGTTGTTCTCTGTCAATAACTTGTTTTCACTTGTTTATAATTTATTGTTTATTGTAAGCACTGTTACTGACCTTGCAGACTTTGTTGTTCTCGAGAAAAAGTAAATGTGGAAAAATCACGCTTTGGTTGCATCATCAGACATGCGATCATATGTAAGCTCCACATTTGCGTAGTAGTAATGGTAAATTGTCTTACAAGAGAAGACCCCTGATGGTATTACGGGTCCATCAACTATAATCGTTCAACTGTTATAGTAGCTGCTCTTGATTTGGTATCAGTATTATTAACTAATTAACCCCCCCCCCCCAATAGTATATAGATGTACGGGAATTTTATTAATCGATGCTCTTATAATGATTTAATTATTCCAAGTCGCAGAATTTAAAGAGCAATATGATATTCATTTCATGTTCCAGTTCATGACTGATCATTGTGCGTGCGTGCGTGCGTCCGGTGCGTGTGTGTGATTGTATCTTACCGTAGGCATCGGTGCTTATTCTATATCGATATCGCATATATGGTAACATTTATTTCTATGTTATGAACACGCTTCTGGCAATGTATGACCTTCTTATTTCACCGGGTGCGTGTGAGCCATGTGTGCGTGTGAGTGCGTGTGAGTGGGGTGCGTGTGAGCCATGTGTATTTTAAGTATAGGATCATATGGAGGATTTAATAGTAGTTCGCTCTTCTATGCTCAAATATGACTCTTTGGCGCCATCTCGCGTGAAAAATAGTTATAAAATGCGTATATGCGGAATAAATCAGATGAATATCAGTCACTTAATTTACATCTTACTAGAACGTTTTTCACGAATAAAAGTAACGGAGTACAATGTATTTGCTATAGGCGAGTATATGTGTCAAAAGTGCCCAAAATTCAATGTTTTTATATGTAATAAATCTGTAGCAATTGTAAATGATGTAGACATGTATATATTATTATAGATGCTACTGTCTTGCATCAGTAAGTAGCATTGACGCTAACCCATAAAACGTGTTTTGTAGTTTGCTATTAAAATTGTATAATATTACAGTAGGTTTCATATGTACACGCACTCGCGCGCACACACGTACACACACGGTATAAATCTGCTGGTGTTTTCTAGCATTACCGATATGTTGTCGCTAGATGGTTATTGTGTTATAGTGTTATCAGGAGAATCTGAATAACAGTCTATTATTCACATCCGGTGTTATCTAACGTATGCTGACTGTTTGGAGGTTTTTTGTGACCATCAAAGCAAACTCGACTTTGAGAACTGGTTTGCGAACGAAACTTTAGGATTGTTTCCATTTTTGTTCGTAACTCGGCAGTGCTTTGTGTAGTATGTCGACTGACAGTATGAACTTAGTGCTTATATTAAGAAGAGAGCGAGAGAGAGGGAGAGACAGTCAGAGAGAGAGAGAGAGAGAGAGAGAGAGAGAGAGAGAGAGAGAGAGAGAGAGAGAGAGAGAGAGAGAGAGAGAGAGAGAGAGAGGGTAT
>NW_014577458.1:23678-30945 GCF_000485595.1 Priapulus caudatus
AGAGAGAGAGAGAGAGAGAGAGAGAGAGAGAGAGAGAGAGAGAGAGAGAAAGGGTAGATAAAACTGAACAGACTTCATTGTCGGTCGCAACTGATCCGTCATCCGCCTTTCGTTGTCGAATTTCATAGTAATTTCATGCACATGAAATATTTTCCCAGTGCCAAGCGCCGCAACGTAACCGGATAAACATAGAGAAACATAACAGAGGACACGGAGAATCGACACGTGTTCGAGGCAACATTGAGCAGCGAGCGATTCCGTGGTTACCGGTCTCCAGTTACACATAGAGGAGCTATACGTACACGTCTGATGCGACCGTGTTTGGAGATACTATTCGTACTGATTTTACATTCATGATATGTTTCTTTAATTTTTATTATTTAAATATTATTAGCGGATATATTGGTTAAATTAAAGCATGAACGCGTAATTAAAAGCTTCGAATAAAACCACCAATATATATCAATTGTAAATGGAACTTGTAAAAATAGAGGTTGTAAAACACATTAGGCCTTATGGTGAAAACAATTTATCGGTCAGCCTTTTATAAATGAATGTAGTTACAAATTGAATATAGAAATAGTATATTTGATCTATAGTTAATATTCCTCTAATTCACTGGTAAGTCATGTTTCTGAACATGTGTTCTCACACGTCCCCGTGATTTTTCGCGTATGATTTGTACGCTACCTTTGCAAAACCTTTGTAGTATGTTCCTGACAACGGTTCCCTGATTATCAACTCACGTTTTTATATTTATTGGTACATTACAATTACGTATATTGAAGTCCACACGCGTATGTATTGACGATTGAAATACCTTTTAATAAATATACTCTAACTAAAATATTCGAGGTACTTTTTATATGATAGCGATTATTTAAAAGATGTCCACAATAAGCTGTAAAGAAAGCTCTACATATTCCAGTAAAGAGTAAAGTGGTAGGATAATACAGTGCAGTGAATCACTGGTTGCGGTTGTGGGAATCTCCGCATGTGGAGTAGAATAAACCAGAGCAGTAGAGAAGTACAGTACAGTTCAGTAGAGTAGAGTAGAGTACATTCCAGTAGAGTACAGTACAGTACAGTTCAGTAGAGTACAGTTCAGTAGAGCAGTAGAGCAGTAGAGCAGTATAGTAGAGTAGAGTACAGCGCAGTGGAGCAGAGTAGAATGCAGTAGAGTTGTTGTTGTTGTTGCGTGGACCTACGCAAAAACAATAAATTGTTTATGAAGAAGTGTTTATTTAAGAAGAATGTTATGAAGAAGTGTGTTATGAAGAAGATTGTTATGAAGAAGTGTTATTTAAGAATTGTTATGAAGAAATTGTAAAATTGGAAAATCTAATGGCCTTGAGCTCAAGGCCATGGCCTTGAACTCAAGGCCATTACATTTTAAAATTTTCCAATTTCTACATAACTAGGCCAAGGCCATGGCCTTGAGCTCAAGGCCATATCTTTGAGCCATTTTCAAAATGTTTACATCACTCGATTAGTGTCATGGTCATGGTCAAGTTGTGTTTATATTTCGCCTAACAACATCTCGAAAATATCTTACCGTAGTAATCGACAAGATTTGAACCCGGGATTATTGAGTACAAGCGAAGCACGATACGCTATATGCGTGGTTATAGTATTAAATCTTAGCGATAGGGTATAATTAACGGTAAAGTCTATATGTCAGTCAGTCTCTCATGATTCATTCTCCGCTTCCGTTGTCTAAGCTCACAATAAACCAAATGAATTGATATAATTATAGGCACCAAAGTTATTTTTAGTGTCAATCATCAGACTGGAGGACACGGAGAATTATCAGATTTTCGAGGCAGCGTCATGCAACGCTTGAGTGGTTACCGGTCTCCAGTTGAACAAAGCAAGAGGCGCACAGAGATATACGTAGGTGTTATTATATATATAATTATTGTGCATTATACAAAACCAGTATTTATTATCTCTTTATCCTGTCAGCCTGGGCAACATTGCCAGATAGTCTATATATATATATATAATTATGAGTGAATCACCCCTGAATATTTCTCAACTTTTCGTTTTCCAAGTTCATATAAGCCAGATATTAAATTCGTGCACGTCAAATTTCTAGTACCAATCACGTGGCTGAAGGACACGGAGAATCAACATGTTTTCGAGGCAACGTCGTGCACCGCTCGCCAGTTGAGCATTTTTAACGTAGGTATTATTTATTATACTATGGCGCACATATGTTATGAATCTACGTTATGAATCTGCTGGTGTTTTCTAGCATTACCGATATGTTGCAAGTACTAGATTGTGTGGTATAGTGTATGCATATATGGTATATATATTTATATTTATCGTACGCTGTCTATTCGGAGAAGTTATATGGGTTATTATAGGGTTTATAGTGAGAATGAAAGGAAGCTCTAATTAATTTGGACTAGGATATTCGCAGAATGTATTTACAAGCGAAATTTTAGAACCATTTTGTTCGTAACTCGGCTGTGCCTTGTAGAGTATCTTGACCGGCTACTTGTATAAGGTGATCATATTAGAGAAGATGAGAGAGAATTTAATTTTTTGTCAGGTGTGAGGGTGAAGAAAGCTCCGTCGGAGTCTCCTGCACAGGTGGCTATATCACACTGATTCACGCGTAACCTATGAAACTATTTAGTAACCATAGTTGCAGCGTGGACTCTGTCCCGAGTAGATGAAAAAACGCCAGGTAGATTTAGCTTCGGAGCGATAATGCTTTATATGCTTACCCAGCCGTATCATGTCTAACAGTAATCGTATGCTAACTATTAGTGAATGAATTTTTGGTGCTCACACCAATTATGAAATGGATCAAACATAAGGTCCTTGGAACGCCTATCGCACTATTAAGCTCCACTGAGTAGCTGTTAAAGGGTTTGTCCTTAGCCTGCAGCCATCCATGGTCACTGCCATGCTGACTTTATGGCCAGATTAGTTAACTTTCAAACAAAGAACGTCGTGGGATGCCGGGACGCACGAGAGGTTCTAGCAACATGGTTCCTAGAATCCAGTGCAGCGTTGCATACCCCGAAATCAAGGATAAGAACGACTGCGGTGAACTTTACTTTTGGCCAGTGTGGTGAATCTATACGAGAGGCCACCAGCGTAACGGTACGGTCGCTGATGATCCTGGGAGGTATCTACAAGCAGATGGTGTGAACTTTGTGTAAATAATTTTATGCACTGGTTTTTTTCGAATCTAACGGTGAGGAATGCGTTCGAAGCGGGTGCTGCTCGCGGCGATTACCTTAGCAGGACGCGGTCTGGCCGTCGTAGAAGTAGCGTTGTGTAAGCCGCGCAGTTTTTATAATATCTGTATCTCGTCTAAAGCTATTAGGACCCTATAGCCACCTAGATATCAGGAGTGAAATAATAGAGATAATATAGCTAAAGATATAATATCACAAGTCTGCCACACACACATGCGAGTTCAGCTGTGCGCTAGCGAGGAGTACAGCACTTACGCGACAGCATATCCCGCCCACCGAGACAGTGCTTCAGCGTTTGGCACGCACGGAGTGTAAACAAAATAACAGTATCATTGGTAGTTAACGAAACGATGCAGTATTACTGTTTAAAGACCAATAATATTCAAGAGAGATAATGTAATATAGCAATGATAGCGGATGTGAATATACAGTAATATAATAATCACCGCAATGTCTCACACACATTTACACACACCACAGCAAGCAACACACGAGATACCGCCGGCACACACACATATATATTATATATATAGTCTATCGCGGCGTCGTAAACTAGGCACAAGAGGGATGTTCAGATAAAACCTTATCGCCATGAGAACGGAAGACTGCGCGTCCAACATTAAGTTGTCAGCACTGTCTGGAGGCGTATAGTGTCCAGGCGATTGTTACTTACCGGCGGGGGGGGGGGGGTGAGGCGGCATGCCCAGATGCTGCTGTGGAGCAGAGAGAGAGGGTGAGAGAGAGAGAGAGAGAGAGGGAAGAGAGAAGAGAGAAGAGAGAGAGAAGAGGGAGAGAGAAGAGAGTGAGAGAAAGAAAGAGAGAGGAGAGAAAGGAGAAAAAAAAGGCCGAGAGAGTGAGAGAGTGAGAGAGCATCAAAGAGAGAGTCCATAGGATACGCGCTGGAGAAGGAGATGCACGGAGAGAGTGAGAGAGTGTGTGGTGAAGAGCAGAGAGACGAGAGAGACAACAGAGGAGAGAGAGAGAGAGAGAGAGATGAGAGAGAAGAGAGAGAGAGAAAGTGAGAGAAAGAGAAAGAGAGAGAAAAGGAAAAAGAATAGCGCGGAGAGTCGAGTAAGATGTGACATGAGAGCGAGAGAGTCGAAGAAGTGCGAGAGAAGAGAGGAGAGAGGGCGAGACGAGATGAGAGAAGAAGAGGGAGAAAGAGAGAGAGAGAGAGAGAGAGAGAGAGAAGAGAGAAGAGAGAGAGAGAGAGAAAGAAAGAGCAGCGAGAGAGCGGAGAGAAGCGAGGAGAGCGAAGAGAGCGAGAGAGCGCGGCGATAAAGGAAGAAAGAAAGAGAGAGAGAGAGAGAGAGAGAAAGAGAGAGAGAGAGAGAGAGAGAGAGAGAATGAGAGAGAAAGGCACGCGTGCGAAATGGAGTGTGTGGTGAGACTATACTGTATGTGCATATGGTAACAGATACCCATAAAACATACACTTATGCATACGCGTGCGCAATAACATATACGCATGGCACACGCACACACACACGCACGCACGCAGCGCAACCGCACGGCGCCGACGCACGCACACACACCACCACAGCACGCACCACACAATACACACACGCACACACAGCACATGTCACACACAACAACCAAAGCACAACACCACACAACACACACACACACACACACAACATATATATATATATATTATAAGTATATATATATATATATATATGCATACATATAAATACACATATATTGTCTTTTTATGATTTTTCCCCATAACCTTTCCGGTAAGTACTTCCTGAATTCTGTGTCAAACAGGTTTATATAGGGGCTCTAATGGCCCAAAACCTAGAGTCATGTCCGTGTTTTATCAATGTTCATGTCCATGTTCTCATCACCTGTCCATGTTCTCATCAATATCCATGTTCTCATCACCGCATCAATTCAATTATGGAATACCCATGAGCCCGTCGTGCGGTGTATTTCAATTCACCGTAATTATAATCCTCGTCCATAACCTAACCCTCACCCGTAACCTGAACTACACTCACCCCTAACAGGATCTATCCCTCAACCATAACCTGGCCTAACCCTCACCCTCACCCCGTGACCCATAACCTGGCCTAACCCTCACCCATAGCCTGGCCTAACCATCACCTATATAAATACATAGGTTATTATTAGCTCTTGATAATATCAGGAGCGTATAATGAGAAATAAAACCTTTTGTTTGGTCATTATACGCTGCAGATAATGACAAATATTTGTCATTATACGCTCCGATATAATATATATTATATAAATGGACGAGAGAGAGGCGAGAAGAGAGAGAGGTGCAGAGAGAGACGAGAGAGAGGAGAGAGAGAGAGGAGAGAGAGAGAGAGAGAGAGAGGCGGGATGAGAGAGGGGGAGAGAGAAAAGGAGAAGCGATAAGAGAGGAGCGGGAGAGGGGATAGCGCGCGAAGAAGAGCAGGGATAGAAGAGAGAGAGAGAGCGAGAGGAGGGAGAGGGGATAGCGCGCCAGCGCAAGAGAGAGAATGAGAGAAAGAAAGAAAGAATCAAAGAGAGAGAGAGAGAGAGAAGAAAGAAAGAAAAGAAAGAAAGAGAGAGAGAGAGAGAGAAAGAGAGAGAGAGAGAAGAGAGAGAGGAGAGAGAGAGAGAGTAGATGAGAGAGAGAGAGAAGAGAGAGAGCGACGAGAGAGAGAGGCGAGAGATGAAAAGTGGGATAGATAGATAGATAGATAGATAGATAGATAGATAGATAGATTAGATAGATAGATAGATAGATAGATTAGAATGATAGATACGATAGAATAGATAGAAGGTAGATAGATAAATAGGATAGATAAGATAGATAGCTAAATAGTAGATAAACTAGATAGCTAGATAATAGATAGATATAAGCCTCGTCTAACCACGACGAAATTTAACTCGAGTTAAGCGTCTATACGGGGCTTGGTAAACTCGAGTCCGGCAGTCGCCCAGTAGGCTGGCCAGTCGACTCTAGCTCCTTGCAGACACGCACGCACACACTCATGCACGCACTTGTACGGCACACGCAGCGCGACGACGCAGCGCAGCGCATGGCACGCACTTGTACGTGCACCGACGCACGCACGTGTACGTGCACACGCTCCACGTCTACGTGCCACATACATGTACGCACGCACCGCGCGTTTACCTGGCACAACGCAACAGCAGCACGCACGCACGCACGTGTATCGCAGACGCACGCCACGCACACAACGCACGCGACGCACCACGTGTACGTGCATACGCACGCACGCACGCAAGTCTACCGTGCCACATGCACACGCGCGCACAACGCAGCACGACGGACGTGAACGTGCACACACAACGGACACGTCCACGCACGCACGCACGCATGCACGCACGTGTATCGTGGCGACCACGCGCCGGCACGCAACGGGGAGCAGCGCACGTCTACGTGCACATCCACACGCGCGCACGCACGGCACGCACGTACGCAAACGCACGTGTACCGTGCCACAACCATGCGCAACGGCGCGACCGCACGTGCACCACGGCAGCGCCGTACACGTGTACGTGCACACGTAGCGCACGCACGCACGCGACCGGTACCGCACGCGACGTGTTACGTGGCACACACTGCACGGCGGAACGCTACGCACGCACTGGCACGTGTACGTGCACACGTAGCGTGCACACGTAAGCACGCCGCAAGCAACGGCGACGCACAGCACGTGTACGTGCACACGATCCAGGACGCACGCTACGTGTACGTGGCACCCACACGGACGCACGCACAGGTGTATCGTAAGGCCCTCTGCGATGTTTACTTTAGTTCCAGGCACGCTGTGATGCAGCGCTGCTGGTGCCAGGGTCTCACAGAGTTCAAGCGACTCGGCTACTGCATGATTGCAAAATGAATGAGGGCAATTCATGCAACTAGCACGCGCTCGCTGCCTCGCTCCCCCTCCCCTACCTCGCGCACGCGCGCTCCCTCACCCTCGCTTGCCCTCTCTCACAACCCACTATATAGCTAGCTCCCTCCCTCCCTTCCTCCATCCCTCCCCCGTTCTCATTATTTCGCTTAATCTCTCTCTCTCTCTCTC
>NW_014577458.1:30955-34979 GCF_000485595.1 Priapulus caudatus
AAAAGAAAGAGAGAGCGCGCAGAGACAGGAGTGTGCCGAGGGGCGAGCGAAGCGAGTGAAGCAAGCGAGTGAGGGGGAAAGAGAATAGGTAGACAATGCAGAGAGAGAGAGAGAGAGAGGAGAGAGAAGAGAGAGAGAGAGAGAGAGAGAGAGAGAGAGAGAGAGAGAGACCCGAGAGAGAGAGAAGAGAGAGAGAGAGAAAGAGAGGTAGAGCAGAGAGAGGAAAGAGAGATCAACGAAGAGAAAGAGGGGAGCGAGAAAGGAGCGAGTGAGGCGAGAGAAAAGAGAGAGTGGAGGGCGAGAGAAAGAGAGAGAGCGAGGCAGAGCGAGAGACAGATATGTGTGAGAGAGAGAAATGAAAGAGAGAGAAAAGAGAAGAGAGAGAGATAGAGAGGGCGCGCGCGCCGCACACACACGCGCAGCAACGCACGCAACGGCACGCACACACAACACATACACGACACACACACACACCCAACACACAACACACACACCAACACACACTCACAACAACACACACACACACGACACACACACACACACACACACACACACTCAGCACTCACACTCACACACACGACACAGCTGGCACACACACAGGATGCCACAACACAGCACACACACACACTACAAAACACAGCGCGACACGACACTCAACAACACACACACCACACAACACACACACACACGACACACACACCACTATATAGCTAGCTCCCTCCCTCCCTTCCTCCATCCCTCCCCCGCTCTCACTCTCTCTCTCTCTCTCTCTCTCTCTCTCTCTCTCTCTCTCTCTCTCTCTCTCTCTCTCTCTCTCTCCCTCGCCCGTTTTCTTCTCTGTCGCGCGCGCGCTCTCTCTCCCTCTCTTCCCTATCTCTGCCCCTCCTCCCTTCCTCGTTCTGTCTCTCGATCTCGCTCTTCCCTTCTCACTCTCTCCGTCTCTCTCTCTCTCTCTCTCTCTCTCTCTCTCTCTCTCTCTCTCACACACCCTCTCTCTTTCGTTCTCTCGCCCCATGCTTCTCCCTAGGTTCATCCATCGACCGACGTTATTCGGAGATACACGACGGTCGCGCTCACATTTAACACCACGAGCAAAGTTAAACGAATACGTTGCTTAAATAGGCCATGCATCAGTGGGCGCGTGTGCAGCCAAGCTGAACGCTGCGCTATCCTCGGAATTCCGCAGTAGCTTCTTGCGGCAGACAAAACAGCGCAGATAGTTTACTTACAAACCACGAAAAAACCTCGGCAAAAATGCACTCATGCCTTTAATAAATTTGAGGGGTGTAACAGTAGCGGTGGGGGAGGCCGAGGGAAGACTGAAACATTACAAATATGGCGTCCCCCCATCTTGTGCGAAGCGTGGATAAACGCATTGTTTCTTCTCACTGTTCCTTTCGACACGGAAATGGAATCATCATCAAGCCTCCAATACCATACACTTCATTATAATTCTTTAGTCGCGATTTTATTATGCGCCACAAAGACGTGTGACATTTCGTTGTCACTTAATTGCAAAGTTCCATATACCGCGCTCTCTAAAAACGTCTTTCATGCGTTAAAACACGATCAGTGTATGTGGGGCATATATACACAGTTTTCGGCACACGGACACGCGCATTCAGAGCGTACCCTCGCCACACGGCTACGCATACGTTCATTTGTCATCGTCCGCGAGTTTCTTATACGTTGGCTACAATAGCTATATTTGACTCACGTACGTGTTTCTCGCCCCCCCCCCCTGACATGCGTTAATTGCTTGTTTGACATTCGTTAATTCATTGTTCGACATGCCTTAATTGCTTGTTCGACATGCGTTAATTGCTTGACCGACATGCCTTAATTTACAGCTGTGTTTACTTTTAACAATCTCATCACAGACATGTTGAGTTTTAAAGCCAGGATTTCTCATTCATTTACCAACCGTTTCATTTTCTCTCGACCATTCTGACACTTACGGTACCAGTACTCTTTTCGTAACAGCAAGCGTATATTATTAGAGCTAACATATCATAGAACACTCGCACATCATTCTTTTCACTAATCTGCACCAATCTGCATTTCAAATGAGATTGTTTACATGCCAACAAAACTAGCACATGATTTTTGCTCTCGCGAGGCCAGAACGCTGTCTCCACACTAGGTTAATTACCTTTGTATACATTTCGAGATAAGTACCAGTCTATAAATATTTGCGTTATGTAAATATGTGCACTTGTTGCAAACTTGACGTACGCGTCTCTGAACTGATAGAAGTTTACCTGTGTATTGGGACCGTTTACGAAACACGTTAATTAGCACCTCAATTAGCAATTGGCAATTAAATTGTCCGACATGCTTTCAGAAACTCATGGGAAGAACCCTGGATACTGTAACACTGTCGCTTCTATTTATTTTAATATTGCTGGAGTAGCATAAAATATATTCACTGTAATGAGCTACCCATACGATCACACTGTTAATGACAAGGTTATAGGTAACCGCTCCATCTTCACTGGCAAAAGAGCGACCATTTCGTCGAGGCGCCGCTTTGCATCTTTGACTTGCGCTCAATGTCCGGCTTGAAGAACGCGAGCAGCTTGTAGAGCAGGCTGGAGTCGCGCGCGATCGAGCTCGGCGTGGTCCGACGCGTGGTCGTAGAGCGAGTAGAACTCTGCGCCCGTCCACGAGCGAGGGGTCAGCCAACTGGAATGCTCTGGGCAGACCGTAGAGATGCCACTTCAGTGATTCTGGACCACTACTGGTGACCACTGGATCCACTGGATGCTGGTGGCCATATCCATGCAGGAGCGACTGATATTATACTTAGATCCACTGGAGAGCCCAGATGCCTCCTCTTCTCCCCGAGCAAATCAGGCATTCTTCATGATGATACCTTTCCTGAAAGAGAAAATGAAGATAGATGTGAGAGAACGGACACTGACATGCCCACTACACAGACTCCAGGAGGACTCTTCTAGTTGCGTGTGCCATTATGCTGCGCAACTTCTAAAAAACAGATCACTGATGGCAGACAGAGATATGATGCAGCTCAGAAAAATTGTTTTTGAAGAAGTTATGGTCCACTGTGAAATTATAGCTACAGCCGAAGATAAAGAAACGTGCTCACGCTGCAACGGTCACAACAAATCGTACAACTGGATATGCTGCGACAAGTCTGAACAATGGCTTCACTGTAAATGCATTGGTATTTCAAAAGAAGAGACTCAACGTCTACCTGCTTTTTTCTGTCGACTTGTGTTATAATAATTATAATTAAACCTGAAATGAAAGCAAATAAAGGGTGGAAAACAAGATTTGTATGAATGTTTGCTTAGTGGTGAGAAGGGCATCGTAAGTCATCACACTGGAGGCATCGAGAGGCTAAACTATAGCTATGACAAACACTTGGTATGAAGATATCTCATCTAAAATATCAAGACAATTCATTGAGAAATATAGAAGTTGTCGCTAATAAAAATACTAAAATACAGTAGAAGTGCTTCAAAACTATGTGATTTGCTCCCATAGGATGATAAGATCCCCCCAAAATCAGTCAAAATGTTATCACCATAACGTCTGTAACTTTTGATAGGGTGGAATTTTTTAATTCTGCAAACTGTGTAATGTTTTCTATGCCCTGAGCCACATGTAGGCACTTGGAACAGTTCAATAATAAAATTATGGTAAATAAACATGAAATGTATGCTCTTTTGCCTATTATTGGTAACAGTCCCGTAAATGTAGTCCAAATGCTTCTCTGCAACACACAATTTTACCACACACACACTGTGCATGAACTTGGAGAAAGATAGCTTTGTGCACAGTGGCCTGTGTGCACGCAATGCGGTAAAATTGTGTATTGAAGAGATTATTGGTATTAATAATAATATCGATTTACATTGCTGCAGTGCTTACAGTTACAGTTACACTTTACCAGTCTAACTAAGAGAGTTTGGGGTGACAATAAATATCTGCCACGGCTGCTCGTGATATTCACAACGAATTTCATTTCTTACCTGGGACAGCGAGCGTACGCTGGGCT
>NW_014577458.1:35277-36870 GCF_000485595.1 Priapulus caudatus
CGACGGTATGCTTGCATCGGTGCCCTCGCCGCAGCTGGACGGAATATCTGGAAGATCACAATTCGCTGCCACAGGTGGCGCCACCGGCGCGTCCGCCGACGTCTCGCCCGCGCCTCGCGACCCCTGACTCGTCCCGCTGCCGCTCTCCCTACCCACATGACCTGAGAGCGCCCCCTGGTAGCGAGTTACTTCCTTCCTCTGGACGGAAGACGCTCTGACTAAGTGCACAAATGGTGTTTGCGCGTCTGCCTTGCCGCCGGGAGGAAGGCCCGAGGCCACCGCACGATCGAGACCGAGGCTCGAGTCCGCCGCCTCGTCGTCGCCGAGACTCGGGGCGGGCGTCTCGTCGTCGAGACAGAGACTCGCCGCGACGGCCTCGATCTCGTTCAGGCTCTCCTCGAGGTCGCCCGCTGCGGCGACGCCCTCTGGCGTCCGCACCCTGCAGAGGGCGCTCTCGAACCAGTCGTGCACGAACGGCAGGTCGGCGCCGATCGCCATCCGCTCCGACAGCAGCGCCACCTCGCGGTCGCACAGGCTGTCATTCCTGCTCCTAGGGGGCGCCACTGCCACAGCCGCGGCCAGCGCTTCGCGCGGCCAGCACTTCGCGCGGCGTTTCGACAGCGCCGTTGACGGCACACTCGGGCCGCTGCTTGACCTCGTCCTCCTCATCCTTGCGACCCCCGCGCTTGACCACCGCAACGGCGTGCTTCACCTCGGACGCCGGCTCGACGGCGGCGCCACGCCGTCGTACGGTGCCGACCAGCATGCGGCGCAGGCGCACGCGTCCCGCAAGTAGCCGACGTAGTTCGTCTCGTAGTCTCCGAGCCGCGCCGACGCCGCCGCCGTCGCCAGGCGCGCATCGCCGTGGCGACCGTGGCTGCCGCCCAGCCAGAACTACACGCACGTACGTATACGCACACACATACACACTCACGCAATCATATGCGAGCTCGTATCATCAAGAACTTTCATCTGTTGTTATCCGACATGGCACAGACGTTTAATTAGTTTTATAGCCGTGTCGGATTAGCATTTATATTATAGCTAGCTGGCTGGCCTGTCATTGTAATATACTAATATAATACAGCCCTGGTAGGTACAAGAAGGAGTAGACAAAAACACGAGTCTTGCAAGTAATTATATATAAAACACTGATAGAGAAAGTGTAATGACGCGTTATCTGTGCATTTTATACTTAATATATTTTAATATACTTTTAAACATACTTTTATAGAGAACTCTGTTTCCAGCGTGTGCGGCGCGCGTGTATGTGTGATGACGTGCGTGAGTGTTCGTTTAATCACATATCCACGTATGTTAGAATACTCGGGTATATCTTTCAGATATAAATAGTCCCGTAAAATTAATAGTGTGCGGCTGTGCGCAGAGTGTGTATTTATATTTGTACCGATCCATCCGCTAGATGTCACTAGCACATAGCCTGAGAATATTTTCCCCGCAACCGGCAGTTAGATGCGATATGATATGACTACTAGGCACTTTAATTTAATTTAATTTTTTTTTTTTTTAGGGTTAGGGTTAGGGTTTAAGTTATGTTTAGGGTTTAGGTTAGGTTAGGTTAGGGTTAGGGTT
>NW_014577458.1:43202-45574 GCF_000485595.1 Priapulus caudatus
TCTGGGGGCCAGAACATTTTTGAAAATTATAAGCTCTGAGATGCAATCTAGAGCCATTTCAAGGTACTCCAATATAGCTTACAACTAGCAACACTTTTTGGTGGAAAAAGAAAGAATTATGTAAAAATTTACCTACTGTAAAATTTTGATGGGCACTGGGGAATTCCGTCTGTGTTGAGTGTGTCCAAAGTAAATGTATTTTGTAGACAAGCTCTTACGTAGGGAAGCTTTTATTTAGCTACACCCTGTATAAAATGCATATAGTTTTTCCAAACGTTAAAAACAATATGACACGGTTAACCTGAGTGGTGCGACGAGGCTGTACTGCTGTTTGCATGACTAGTAAGTAATACGACGTGATTTTCAGCTACAGTGACTTATGTGTGTTAAACTTGAGACAATTATTATTATTTACTGTATAATTCAACATGCTATATTACATAAATCTTCTTAATATTATTTTAAAACAGTACATACTGATCGTTTGTTAACTACCAATGATACTTTATTGTTTACATCCAAACGTGAAATGCCCGGGGATGTGCGAATTACTCCACAACCTAGCGCACGTGAACAGTGAGCGTGACGCACGACCCGTGCACGTAAAAAAACCCTGGCCAACACAATACGTACCTTACGTGGTGTAAGGTTCACCACCACTGGCCAAAAGTAAGTTCCACCCACTTCTTATCCATTTTTGGTATGCCAACGCTGCTACTGGATTCAGGAACCTGTGCTAACCTGTGTGCGTCCGAACATCCCACGCACGTTTCTTGAATGCCAACTAAAGTTTGGCTGTACAGGCCGTACTCTGCTTTTATCATTATGTTAGCAAGCATACATTAAGACATTGATACGAGTAGAAGCGCTCCGGATAATTACCGAGTCACAGTGTGTTCATATGTACGCGATCGTCAGAGACCACGGAGGTATTCTTACCCCTCCCCCTAAAAAAAACTGATCTCAGAAATGGTCTCTGGAGTTCTAAAATGGCCGGAAATCCACCGCACGGCGGAAATGTCTCATGCCTGTTAAGTTGTTAACGCCCTCAAGTGGGCCTACCTTTCCGCCGGGAAACAGCATCATCGAGAAATGATGGTCCCAACTTGGGACTCCCAAGGAAATAACACATTGACATGTATCTATTATCAAATTAAGCACAGGTTTTATATGGATTGAATTTCGACACTTAATTTTTCGACTTTTCGATGAAAGTGGTCCAGCTTGTAGGCTACATCACTCATTTTTGTGTGGTGGCATCATACGGAATAATAACATAACCTTGCAGCTTCGCGTCAGTGGGCTGGAGGGATTTAGGCTACTTGTGTAACGAACATGCGCGTGGTATTCCTGTCTGTGGACACGTTCAGACTAGACGTCTGATTAGTCAAAAATATCCGCGTTTACAGTGAGGGTTCATTAATATTAATAAAATTACCATATCAGACACAGCTTGGATACATATTAACCCCCCCATCATTTGCAAGAAAATGATAGGGGGCGACCCCATATGACCTCCCCTATCATTTGCAAGATGTTTCTTCTTCTTCTTCTTCTTCTTCTTCTTCTTCTTCTTCTTTTTCTTTTTCTTTTTCTTTTTCTTCTTCTTCTTCTTCTTCTTCTTCTTCTTTTTCTTTTTCTTTTTCTTTTCCTTTTCTTTTTTCTTTTTCTTTTTCTTTTCCTTTTTTTTCTTTATCTTTTTCTTCTTCTTCTTTCCCTTTTCTTGCAAATGATAGGGGGGGCGACCGCCCCCCCCCATGCCCCCCTCTGGCGCCGCCCCTGTATAATATATATATATATGTAGGTATGTATACCTTTTTTGCGTTCTGTTCAATCCCTGCAGAGGCGTGTCAGAACGATTACGTGGAAGTTGCTCGAGTTGCTTGCTGCATGTAATGTAAAGTTGTCAGATATTTCGCGATGGAGCACGTGAATAGAACGTGGTCGAACCGTGGTTTAAACGTGCCTGCTATGCGTCAATTTGCGTTTTCTGATCGGTATAACCTCATACGTAGGTTTACTAGTTGCTTC
Source organism: Priapulus caudatus (assembly GCF_000485595.1). NCBI lineage: Eukaryota > Metazoa > Priapulida > Priapulimorpha > Priapulimorphida > Priapulidae > Priapulus > Priapulus caudatus. The sequence goes on from NW_014577458.1 coordinate 45,234, forward strand.
GGTCGTACAACTAGTGCCATGTTGTTGGTTGAGAGAAAGAGAGAACGAGAAGGAAAGAGGGAGAGAGTGAGTGTGTGTGAGAGAGAGAGAGAGAGAGAGAGAGAGAGAGAGAGAGAGAGAGAGAGAGAGAGAGAGAGAGAGAGAGAGAGAGAGAGAGAGAGAGAGAGAGAGAGAGAGAGAGAGAGAGAGAGAGAGAGAGAGAGAGAGAGAGAGAGAGAGAGAGAGAGAGAGAGAGAGAGAGAGAGAGAGAGAGAGAGAGAGAGAGAGAGAGAGAGAGAGAGAGAGAGAGAGAGAGAGAGAGAGAGAGAGAGAGAGAGAGAGAGAGAGAGAGAGAGAGAGAG
>NW_014577458.1:47186-48782 GCF_000485595.1 Priapulus caudatus
CCCATCCATCCTTCCATCCATCCACCCATCCATCCTTCCATCCATCCTATCTATCCATGCATCCTTCCAGCCAGCCAGCCAGCCAGCCAGCTAGCCCACCACGTGGGAAGTCATCATCATTCGGGATCTTACATCGTTACGACCACTGCTGAAGCAAAGCTTATAGCCATGCTGCCGATCCCCCGCTGGTGCGTGAATGGGGGCCGTGTCCGCCGTATATGTGGGCCATGCAGGCGACGGCCGTACCTGACTGACTGTGCGCTACGTGCCGTTATTAGCGTTTTACTACAGCCGTAAAACGCCACGTTTACGTTTGCGACATACGCATGCGGTCATCGGTTACTGTTTGGACCAGGCGCTGCTATATAGAGTACTAGCGGGATACCATGCGTTGCCCGGGGAAATCAGTGGCGTTACTCAGTTGGTGACCGCTTGGTTGAAAGGAAAATACCCAAAAAAATCTAACTATCTATCTATCCATGCATCCATCCATGCATTCATCCATGCATCCCATTCCATCCCATTCCATGCCATCCCATGCCATCCCATCCCATCGCACCGCATCCCATTCCATCCCATATCCCATCCCATCCCATCCCATCCCATGACATATCCCATGCCATGACATGCCATGCCATCCCATGCCATCCCATCCCATCGCACCACATCCCATACCATCCCATCCCATCCCATCCCATCCCATCCCATCCCATCCCATCCCTTCCCATCCCATCCCATCCCATCTCATCTCATCCCATCCCATCCCATCCCATCCCATCACATGCCATCCCATGCAATGTCATCCCATCCCATCCCATCCCATCCCAAACAGTAAAAAACAATAAGAAATCAAAAGATAAAAAACATTAAAAATAAAAAAATAAAATGAAAAAGTAAAAAATTAAAAATAATACATACTAAATACTTGATGTCATGTAAAGGGAAAAAGGGGAAAATATGAAAAAAGGGGAAAATAAGCTATCCAGCTGGGACTCGGAACCGGGAATCCCGGTGTAGGAGACGAATGATCTAGCGATAATGCCACTGCGCCGTTAAGGGAATACACCATAGATTCGCACGTACGTGATGTTTTAATTTGTACGCACCGCCATCTATTGATGAATAGAATTTTTATCAATTTTTAACTGTTTAAGTTTTTTACATTTTTGTTTCAGCCAGAACCACCCAGACGTGCTGATTCTGAAATATCTTTAGTTTTCCTCTAGGCTGCGAAGTTCTCTAGTTATGCGAGTACGGACTAATTCGGCTGAACAACTTTATATATACTAGCAGACTAATACCCGTACAACGACCAAATCGTGCCTTAAAATATAAATTTCATGTAAGTGACACAGTTGAAGTTAAATATTTGATGCAACTGAAAAGAAAACAGAAACAAAAAAACATTTTGGGAAGAAACAAAGAGCGCAATTCTATAAGTGAGCAGGGGAAAGAGTGCTCAGTTGGTGACCACTTCGTTGAAAGGAAAATACCGCAAAATCTATTTATCTATCTATCTATCTATCTATCTATCTATCTATCTATCTATCTATCTATCTATCTATCTATCTATCTATCTATCTATCTATCTATCTA
>NW_014577458.1:49516-50632 GCF_000485595.1 Priapulus caudatus
ACACACACACACACACACACACACACACACACACACACACACACATGCACACACTGGCACACAAGATTAGCCAAATTATAGTATAGATAAATACACTCCCACGCACGCACGTATACGCACGCGCGCAAGGACGCACCCATGCCGATTGCGTAATGGCGTCCCATTATAGCACCGAGGGCGCGTGTGAATAATAAGTACCTGGATATACGAGCAGAGGCGAGTTAAGTTAAAATAAGCAAATCTCACTGCACGCGAGATATGTTTGCGTGCGAGCGTGAGGGTGTCTGTGTGCATGCGTACGCGCGTGCATATGTGTATATATAAGTGGATTCATACATTATTGCTTAGTATTGCGTTAATCATCTAACTTACCATGCTCTCTCGAGCTATGTGTATGTGCGTGTGTGCGTACGTAGATGTGTGTGTGTGTGCTTGTGCGTACGTGTGTGCGCGTGCGTGCGTACGTGCGTGAGCGGTTTAAATCCGTACCACGCTGAGCAAAGAAGCCCATATGAGCTGAAAAACCACCGACGTTGCAGACACGTAAACAAGAAAGCTTGCGCGTTGCAACTAATGAGTGTAAAACTCTGCAGACGCGGGTGGGTGTGGGGGCGGGGTTGGATGAATGCGAGCTGTTTGTACGCGCGAGTATTCAGATATAATCTTTAGCTATTCTCTTCAACTATATATACTCTATTCAGCTATACGCTTTTGATATACGCTTCTGCTACATTATTTAGCTAAACGTTTCAGCTATATGTTGTCACGCGCTTCAGCTTCGCAAACGTTTCTAGTATAGAACACAAATTCTTTTAGAACACGCGTACATGTCTATACGTCACGCGTACATGTCTCTACGTCACGCGTACATGTTTATACGTCACGCGTACATGTCTATACGTCACGCGTACATGTCTCTACGTCACGCGTACATGTTTATACGTCACGCGTACATGTCTATACGTCACGCGTACATGTCTCTACGTCACGCGTACATGTTTATACGTCACGCGTACATGTCTATACGTCACGCGTACATGTCTCTACGTCACGCGTACATGTTTATACGTCACGCGTACATGTCTATACGTCACGCGTACATGTCTCTACGTCACG
>NW_014577458.1:50642-53700 GCF_000485595.1 Priapulus caudatus
ACATTCTTTGCAGCTTCGCAAAACGTTTCTAGTATAGATACAGCAAATTCTTTTAGAACACGCGTACATGTCTATACGTCACGCGTACATGTCTATACGTTCACGCCGTACATGTTTATTACGTCAGCGCGTACATGTCTATACGTCCACGCGTACATGTCTTAAGCGTCACCTTTCGTAGAGAGACAGCCGCTGGCGTAATTCAAACCTGAAATGAACGCAGATGGTAATTTTTTCATAAAAACGGTGGAACAGAGATTTGCTCACGGCTTAGTGTATGACCAGATAACAAACAGCGAGGATAGGCTATCTCTCCGCGTTTGCACGTTTCAATGTGTGAATTTAAAGATATTATAGTGACACAGCGGACACGCAGTCACGGTCACATTCTCATCAAGTAGGATTGACGGAATTTGCTGGCATCTGGTTTTTAGCGACTCGCGGAGCATGTTGACGTGCACTTGAATCTCTCTAATTCTTGCATCGACAGCGTCATATAAATCTGGCCATCCGAGCCCGGAAAAATAATCGATTATTCTATCGACGGCATATTCCTCAAAATTATCTTCAGTTTGTTCGCTGACGCTGACACCGGATTTTTCGACACTAAATCTGGCATTCTACCCGTATATTCTCGAAGTAGGTGCACGGCGAGGGGCAGCTAAGATTGGGCCGCGATTCATGCCTGGACAACGCCCATAGCTTTTATCGTTCAAATTAAGCAGGAAATTAGCAGTATTGGCTGTGGCAGCGACCACTAGCCTAGACCGCCTACCGACTTTCTACTACTGAGACTGCCATATACAGTCAAAGCCTGTACATTACGGCCGCTCGAAGCAACGGCCAAACGTGGCCTTCATGGCCGCGGTGGCCGTTCTATAGAGAGGCAGCAGTTGTATGTTGTCGCCGTCGGTTGAAGAAACGGGAGCGGCCGCTCCGCATGGCTGGCGTTGCAATCGGCCCGAAAAATCTATACATGGCGCGGCAGATTGCCCTTCTGTCGGCAGGAACGCATGTTATGGCGAAGTGAAACGGCTCTATTATGGCGGTGCAATTTTAAGACCAGGATGTTTCCAAGGTTTTTCCTCGTCGTCCACCTTAAAGTTACCCGCCCCGTGTAGAAAACCGGTTATAAGTAACGCGGAGCGCGATCTAGAGGAAGGGCGAAGACTAGCGTGGCCTTACGTGGCGTATAATTATACATCAGCATTTAGTGCGCTGCGACGTGATCTGTGGCGTGATAGTGTGTGGCGCTCGTCTCTCCCTCTCTCTCGTTCTGCTACTCTCTCTTTCTCTCTCTCTCTGCTCTATCCTCCTCTACTCTCTCTCTCGTATCTCTCTCAATCTCTCTCCTTCTCTTCCTTTCGCACTCCATTTGTCTCCCCATCACTTTGATTTCCTTTTCTGTCTCGATCTGTCTCGTTAAATTATCTCTATTTTCTCACTCACTCTTCCTCTCTTTATATATATATATATCGCTCTTTCTCTGTGTCTCCTGCCCTCTCTCTAGCTGCACATTAGAGGTATATGTATGTATATCGCGTCCAGAGATCCGTTTAGGTTGTAATGAGTCAGCGTCGATGCGGATCATCCGGACCACCGCAACATGGCGGCGATGTGGACCGATACCTATACATACAGGGAGCGGTAAAGTAGGCCTACGCATACATCAACAACAGCCGTCATGGTCACGAAGTGTTTACGGGAATCATTGTTTTACATCGACGGACTACTAGATTACTCTGTAGTTGCAGCTGCAACTCCTAAACATCTTTTTACCCACATCCGGAGCGGAACAGCCGGCGCATGCGCATTTACCAAAGCTCGTAAACCGCGAATCGCCACCATTGAACTTCACCTTGACTTGTTAAAGCAATTACGTGTCCCCTGTTATTTTATTATATATATATATACATATAGAAATAATAAATATAATATATATATATATATATATACACATATATATCATTATACAGCAAACCATCCCCGTCAAAACTCAACATGAAATTAAACCGCCCATACACGTTCGTAACGTCAAAAACCAATGGAAGAAGTACGCCACCAGAATATATTGATTTGCTTCTGGTTCGCATTGGTTATTGAATATATTTGAATGCAGCTGCAGCCGTCCAGCACGTAAATCACTCCCTCTCACACGATGCTTCGCATCTTAAGCTTCAAGGTTGTTGCACGGGTGCGTGGACGAGGAACGCATCGCAGAATCACAACCAGCCGCTCCCCGCGTGATCCGCATTCGTTTTTTCTCGTACTCCTTCCAGCACCCCCCACCCCCCACACACACACACTGCCACCGCAGCTATATACAATACACACGCCGCAGCACGATACGATCACGTGTGCTGCTGGCATGTGTGCGATCAAGAGCGTATAAAGAAGGATAAGTAATAAGTATACGAATAAGTAAGTAAGTAAGTAAGTAAAGTAAAATGAGTAAGTAAAAAAGTAAGAATAAATAAGTAAATAATAAGAATAAGTATAAGTAATAAGAAATATAAGAAATCCTTCTTTATACGCTCTTGGTGCGATGTGCGTGGGCATCAACGGCACAGGGATGGCGGAGTGTGACGCCTCCCTCGCACATAGTCCTGCCTGAGGCCGCCAGGTGCGCTGCGCACGCATGAGAATCGCGCGCCTGATGTAGCATGGTATCCAGATGAGACGGGATACTAGAGAAGCGTTGCCGAAAGGAGGTGTTAATCCGAAGTGCTGCGCGATCTTGCGCGCAGTTCCGCGGCAAGGCGCACGCGACCGCGGGAACGTCCTACGACAGTATGCAGCGCTGGCAGCTATGGATCCGTGCGCCGAATGCATAGGCCAGCGCACGAATCCATAGCTGCCAGCGCTGCATACTGTCGTAGGACGTTCCCGCGGTCGCGTGCGCCTTGCCGCGGAACTGCGCGCAAGATCGCGCAGCACTTCGGATTAACACCTCCTTTCGGCAACGCTTCTCTAGTATCCCGTCTCATCTGGATGTACGGCAGTTCATTCGCTTTCATACAAACGAGACAAAGATGGCGGCAGCCAATTCTGATTTCGA
>NW_014577458.1:57252-58589 GCF_000485595.1 Priapulus caudatus
TATACGTCACGCGTACATGTCTATACGTCACGCGTACATGTCTCTACGTCACGCGTACATGTTTATACGTCACGCGTACATGTCTATACGTCACGCGTACATGTCTCTACGTCACGCGTACATGTTTATACGTCACGCGTACATGTCTATACGTCACGCGTACATGTCTCTACGTCACGCGTACATGTTTATACGTCACGCGTACATGTCTATACGTCACGCGTACATGTCTAAGGTCACGTTCGTAGAGAACAGCTGGCGGCGAATCAAACCTGAAATAACGCAGATGGTAATTTTTTCTAAAAACGTGAACAAGATTGCTCCGGCTAGTGTAGACCAGATAACAAACGAGCGAGGTAGGCCCTATCTCTCCCGTTTTGCACGTTTCAAGTGCATGTTATTTAAGATATTATAGTGACACGCGCCAGTCACGGTCACATTCTCTCAGTAGGATGACGGATTTGCTCTTGACGGATTTGCTGGCATCGTTTTAGCGAGCTTCGCGAGCATGTGACTGCACTATAATCTCTCTATCTGCATCCACGTCAAATAAATCTGGCATCGAGCCCGAAAAAAAATCGATTATTCTGTTCGACCATATTCCCCAAAATTATCTTCAGTTTGTTCGATGACCGCTGACCCGGATTTTCACACTAAATCTGGCATTCTACCCGTATATCTCGAAGAGCGCAGGCAAGGCAGCTCAGATTTGGGCCGCGATTCATGCCTGGACAACGCCAAGCTTTTATCTCAAATTAAGCAGGAAATTACAGTATTGCTGTGCAGCGACCACTAGCCTTAGACCGCCTACCGACTTCTACTACTGACTACTCCCATATACAGTCAAACCTGTACATTACGGCCGCTCGAAGCAAGCGCCAAACGTGGCCTTCATGGCCCGGTGGCCGTTCTATAGAGGAGGCCGCTAACGCGGGCCTGGCTGCAGTTGTTGTTGTCGCCTCGTTGAAGAAAGGGAGCGGCGCTCGCTGCTGCGTTGCAATCGCCCGAAAAATCTAACATGGCGCGCAGATTTGCGCCTTCTGTCCAGGAACGATGTTATGCGAAGTGAAACCTCTATTATGGCGGTGCATTTAAGGACAGGATGTTTTCCAAGGTTTTTCTCTCGTCCACCTTAAAGTTACCCGCCCCGTGTAGGAAACCGGTTATAAGTAACGAGAGTCGATCTAGAGGGAAGGGCGACTAGCGTGGCCTACGCGCGGTATAATTATACATCACATTAGTGCGCTCGACGTGATCTGTGGCGTGATTAGTGTGTGCGCTCTCTCTCTCTCTCTCTCTCTCTCTCTCTCTCTCTCTCTCTCTCTCTCTCTCTCTCT